>NC_091212.1:696872-715757 GCF_040958095.1 Procambarus clarkii | reverse complement strand
ATATATATATATATATATATATATATATATATATATATATATATATATATATATATATATATATATATATATATATATATATATATATATACATATGAAGCACAACTTGCCTAAACACACAAACACACAAGTGAAGTATACAACTTTAGAACACTTTCCCACCAGGAGTCTCGAACCCTTGCCAGCACAGAAGCCTTACAACAACTGGCATAACAGGTACGCCTTTAACCCACTGCCACGACGCTCAGACCCTTAAAAGAGATGGTAATTTCGGGGTATTAAAACCCCCCAAAGATCACCATCTCCCAAGGGCAACTAGAGCTAGTGAGGGGTCACGCACGTTTTCCATCAAGTCCCTGTTAATATGGGAGAACTCTGTGTCTATGCTTGATGTACTTCTTGCCTAAACACGCAAGTGAAGTTATGCAACTTTAGAACACTTTCCCACCAGGAGACTCGAACCCTTGCCAGCACAGAAGCCTTACAGATACTGGCATAACAGGTACGCCTGTTATGCCAGAGCCACAGCAACCTTCCCCCTGCCTTCCAGTCCTCCCCCCACCATTTTCCCTACCCTCATCCTCCCAACCATTCTTCACTGCCCCGTTTTCTCGTCCTCCCAACCATTCCCCAATCCGCCGTCCCCTCGTCCTCCCCCACCATTCGCCCCCTCCCCAGTCCCCTTGTCTTCCCCACCATCCCCCACTCAACTGTCCCCTCATCCTCCAAACCATTCGCCACCCTCCCGTCCCCTAGTCCTCCCCCACTATACTCCACTCCCCTGTCCCCTCATCTCCACCATTCCCAGCTCCCCCCGTCCCCTTGTACTCCCCCATCATTACCCACTACCCTGTACCCTCGTCCTCTCCACCATCCCCACTCCCGTCCCCTCATCCTCCCCACCGTTCCCATGCTTCACGTCCCCTCGTCCAATGTGATCTGATGTTCCTATCAGAAATTTGGGAACATCAAATTATCTTATGTTTCCATCACTGATATATAAGAAAAACAATTAAAAAAGAAATGAAAAAAATGAAAAACTAAAAAATAAACTATACTTACTAAATGAACGGTATGGTAAACAACACAGCTCAATTCCAACACAATGTCACACAAAATAATTAAATCAAAATAAAATAAATCGAAATTTAGGAAAATTCAATTTGTCAATTCAATCTGAAACACTGAAATGGAATCATAACATATTTAGTATAGCGTGTGTGTGTGTGTGTTGCTATTACGTAAAACAGATGGCGCTTTTTTCAAAAAAGCATGTTTTTACCTATCACACGTGTGGCATCTATATAGCAGGTATATAAAAACACGTGCGTATTCAAGTGGAACGTTGTGTCAAAATTTCAAAGCAATTGGAGATGAAGTTTCGGGGATGAGAGTGTGTGTTGCTCTTAGGTCCATCAGATGGCGCTGTTAAAAAAAAAAAACATGTTTTTTCCTATCACAGGTGAGGCATGTGTACAGTAAGCATATAAAACACGCGTCCTTTTCGAATGCAACGTTGAGTCAAAATTTCAAAGCAATCAGTAAAGAGGTTTCGAAGATTTCCATTATATTTGATATGTAGAATTTCGCAACATAAATACTCTGTAGGACATGGCCTAATTGTCTAATGCTTTGTTTGTTCATCTGTCAGAAGATGCTCACCAAATTGATTGGGAGATGACTTCTTCAATAACGAATTGTAAAAGCACCTATAACAGAAACATAATTGAATCTGCTTTGTTACAGATCACAAAAGAAAGTAATTTGAACATTAGCAGTGGTTTATATAACTTAGATCCATTTTTAATAGATCAGTTAAAGGGCGATTTAAGTAAGATCATTGGAACACATTTGTCTCACTAATTCATTGTAAATATTTACTATTTTATGCTATAATTATCCATGTGTGGCCCTGTGTGTGGTTCCTGCAATCGGATGAGCCAATAGGCCGTCTGCAGTGTCCACGTATTGTACCTCACCTCACTCCACCATTCTCTCCTGCCTATATATGTCCAGTACTCGACCTGTAAAACCACTCCTTCTGAAGATGTATTAATATACGAAAGTACTTAAGGAAATTCCTGTTTAAATTTTCCTCCGTGGTCTGACTATATATATATATATATATATATATATATATATATATATATATATATATATATATATATATATATATTGTCTTTACATTGAATAAAACACGTCAATAATAACATTTACTATTATCACCAAAAACTCCTCTATAAACGAATAAGTGAATGAACTCGTCTTCATCCTTCATCTTCCCTCCAACCCCTTCCCAACCTCTCCTCTCTCCCTGTTTATCCTCTTCCTCCTTCTTTCTCTTAACTCTAATCTCCACCATTTTCCTCACCCCCCTTCCCCTCACCCCCTCTCTCTCTAAGATACCCCTCGCCCCTCCCATGAAAATAAAAAACAATAATTTATATATATAAAAGGGGGAACCCGGCTGCATCCATGTCTCTACTCCCCCCCCCCCCCATCCATTCCCCCCCCCTCCGCTCTTTCACCCTCTTTCCTCTTCCTCCCCCCTCTTCCCTCTTTATCCCCCTTCCCCCTCTCTTATACAATATCTGAGTGAACACGGCCACTTACCTCTGCCTATGGTGGTTGGTAATAGGGTTGGCGGCGTGACAATATTTAGCCCCTTAACTATATTCTTGATCATCCCGGATATATATTACACCTTAGGGGCTCTATGCTAGTCAGGTTAAGGTCTCCCAGCAGCAGCCTTCCTCCCATCAACACCGACAAGATGGAGTACTCGGAGTATTCCTGTAAGAGACTCATCTCACATTTCGACTGTTCGGACTCGGCCCCTAAGAGGAGAAAATTAGAAGACGGCTGGGATGGAAATTGGGAGGACGCGGCCTCCTACGTCCGCAAGATGGTGGACGTCTGGGACCAACTGTGGGACTTCGGCGGACAAACGCTTGGGAAGGACTGGGAATATATGGATATATGAACAGTGTTTACTTCTTTGTTTCTGATAATTACTTCTTATTTTTTGTGAAATTGATTAAAATAAAGGATATGTGAACTTACCTAGTTGTATTCACCTAGTTGTCCTTGCGGGGGTTGAGCTCTGGCTATTTGGTCCCGCCTCTCAACTGTCAATCAACTAATGTACAGGTTCCTGAGCCTACTGGGCTCTATCATATCTACATATGAAACTGTGTATGGAATCAGCCTCCACCACATCACTGCCTAATGCATTCCATTTCTCTACTACTCTGACACTGAAAAAATTCTTTCTAACATCTTTATGGCTCATTTGGGCACTCAATTTCCACCTGTGTTCCCTAGTGATGTGTGTGTGTGACCTTGTGTTAAACATTCTCTCTTTCTCTACCCCTATCAATTCCTCTGAGAATCTTGCATGTGGTTATCATGTCCCCTCAAACTCTTCTGTCACCCAGTGACGTGAGGTTTAATTCCCGTAGTCTCTCCTCGTAGCTCATACCTCTCAGCTCGGGTACTAGTCTGATGGCAAACCTTTGAACCTTTTCCAGTTTAGTCTTATCCTTGAGTAGATATGGACTCCATGCTGGAGCCGCATACTCCAGCCTTGGTCTGACATATGTGGTATACAAAGTTCTGAAAGATTCCTTACACAAGTTTCCAAAGGCCGTTCTTATGTTAGCCAACCTGACATATGCTGCTGATGTTATCCTCTTGATATGAGCTTCAGGGTACAGGTCTGGCGTGATATCAACCCTCAGATCTTTCTCTCTCTCTATCCTAAATGATACCTTGTATCTGGTCTCCTGCTCCCTACATCTATCTTCATTACATTACATTTGCTTGGGTTAAACTCTAAAAACCATTTGTTAAACTATTCCTGCAGATTGTCCAGCTCTTCTTGAAGCCTTAAGGTGTCCACCTTTGTCTTAATCCTTCTAATAATTTTGGCGTCGTCAGCAAACATTGAGAGGAATGAATCTATACTCTTTGGGAAATCATTTACGTATATCAGAAATAGGATAGGTCCGAGTACAGAGCCCTGTGGGACTCCACTGGTGATTTCACGCCAATCGGAGGTCTCACCCCTCACCGTAACTCTCTGCTTCCTATTGCTTAGGTACTCCCTTTTCCACTGGAGCATCTTACCAGCTACTCCTGCCTATCTCTCCAGCTTATGCATAAGCCTTTTATGGGGTACTGTGTCAAAGGCTTTCTGGAAGTCCAAGAAAATGCAGTCCGCCCATCCTTCTGCTTAATCTTTGGCACCTGATCGTAGAATTCTATTAAGCCTGTAAGGCAAGATTTACCCTCCCTCAACCTATGTTGATGGTTTGTCATCGAAGTCCCTTATCTCCAGATGTGTTACTAGGTTTTTTCTCACGATCTTCTCCATCACCTTGCATGGTATACAAGTTAAGGACACTGGCCTGTAGTTCAGTGCCTCTTGCCTGTCACCCTTTTTGTATATTGGGACTACATTAGCAGTCTTCCATATTTCGGGTAGGTCTACTGTTTCCAGTGACCTACTATACACTATGGAGAGTGGCAAGCAGAGCGCTCCTGCACATTCTTTCAATACCCATGGTCAGATTCCGTCCTGGCCAACAGCCTTTCTCACGTCCAGATCCATCAGGTGCCTCTTAACCTCATCTCTTGTAATTTCATACCATTCCAATGCCGCCTGGTTTACTGCTTCTTCTCCTAGCGCCGTGACCTCTCCTTTTTCTATTGTGAAGACCACCTGGAACCTCTTGTTGAGTTTTTCACACACCTCTTTCTCATTCTCTGTATACCTGTCCTCACCTGTCTTAAGTTTCATCACCTGTTCCTTCACTGTTGTTTTCCTTCTGATGTGACTGTGTAGTAGCTTAGGTTCGGTCTTGACTTTATTAGCTGTATCATTTTCATATTTTTTCTCAGCTTCTCTTCTCACACTTACATACTCGTTCCTTGTTCTCTGATATCTCTCTCTGCTTTCAGGTGTTCTGTTATTTCGGAATTTCCACCACGCCCTTTTGTTCAGTTCCTTTGCTTTCATACATGGCCTATTAAACCATAGATTCCTTTTTTTGCTTCTTTTTTTCCTGTCGGGCCGCAATAAACCTGTTTACTGCCTCCTGACACTTTTGGGGTGACATAGCCCATCATGTCATGTACGGACTTAGTTGTGAGTTCTATGGTATATCTCTTAGGAATTTTCTCATCTCCTCATAGTTCATGAGGAGCCAACAAGTTTCCCTTTCGGTTCGCCAGTCCTTTGTTTCCCAGTTCTTTTTTGGGGAGATAATTCCTAGCTCTACCAGGTATTCGAAGATCAGTACACTATGATCACTCATTCCCAAGGGGGCTTCCAACTTAACCTCCCTTATATCCGACTCATTTAGCGAAATATCAGATCAAGAATTGCGGGTTCATCCTCTCCTCTCATTCTTGTCGGTCCGTTGATGTGTTGGTTTAGAAAGTTTTTTGTTGCTACGTCCAGCAGCTTAGCTCTCCATGTGTCCTGTCCTCCATGAGGGTCTCTAGTCTCCCAATCTGTTTTCCCGTGGTTGAAGTCTCACATAATTTGTAGTCTGGATCCGTTTCTGCTAGCTACAGAAGCTGCTCTCTCTATTATATTGATGGTGGCCATGTTGTTCCTATCATATTCCTGTCTGAGTCTTCTGTTGTTTACTGGGGAGTTATATATGACTACTACTATAATTTTTTGTCCTCCAATTGCTATGGTACCTGTTATGTAGTCACAGAAATCTTTACAGCCCTGAATAACCATCTCTTCAAAATTCCAGCCTCTTCCCATCAGCGAAAAGGGAAACCTACACTCACAACTTTTCCCTACACGACCTTCTCCTCTCCCTTCTCCCTTTCCTCACTACATAGTAGTTCTGTGGAAACACTGCATTTGTTATGGTTTTCGATAATTTTGTTTCTGTGAGTGCTATTGTGCCTGGGTTTTCTTCTAGTGCCCATTCTACAAGTAAACTTGTTTTATTCGTAATGCCATTTATATTATTGTACATTGCCTTGAAGCTCACTTTCTTCTGTTCATTCTCTTGTCCCCTTCATGGTGAGCATTCTGCTGATGGAGGAAACTGTTCAATAGGTGTGAAGATCTGTGAGATGGTTAACAAGGTGTCAGAGGATTCTGGTGTGTGTGTGTGTGTGTGTGTGTGTGTGTGTGTGTGTGTGTGTGTGTGTGTGTGTGTGTGTGTGTGTGTGTGTGTGTGTGTATGTGTGTGTGTGTGTGTGTGTGTGTGCGTGTGTGTATTCACCTATTTGTACTCACCTATTTGTGCTTGCAGGATCGAGCATTGACTCTTGGATACCGCCTTTCCAGCCATCGGTTGTTAACAGCAATGACTCCTGTCCCATATCCTTATCGTACCTAATTTTAAAAGTTTTAATAAAGTTTGCTTCCACAACCTGTTCCTCAAGTGCATTCCATTTTTCCACTACTCTCACACTAAAAGAAAACTTCCTAACATCTCTGTGACTCATCTGAGATTCCAGTTTCCACCCATGTCCCCTCGTTCTGTTATTATTACGTGTGAACATTTCATTCTATTTCCACTTCTATCTCCACTTCCGCTGTGTGTGTGTGTTGTGTGTGTGTGTGTGTGTGTGTGTGTGTGTGTGTGTGTGTGTGTGTGTGTGTGTGTAATTACCTAAGTGTAGTTACAGGATGAGAGCTACGCTCTTGGTGTCCTGTCTTCCCAGCACTCTTTGTCATGTAAAGCTTTGAAACTACTGAAGGTTTTGGCCTCCACCACCTTCTCACTTAACTTGTTCCAACCGTCAACCACTCTATTTGCGAAAGTGAATTTTCTTATATTTCTTCGGCATCTTTGTTTATTAGGTTTAAATCTATGACCTCTTGTTCTTGAAGTTCCAGGTCTCTGGAAATCTTCCCTATCAATTTTATCAATTCCTATTACTATTTAGTAAGTAGTGATCATATCACCTCTTTTTCTTCTGTCTTCTAGTTTTGACATATTTAATGCCTCTAACCTCTCCTCGTAGCTCTTGCCCTTCAGTTCTGGGAGCCACTTAGTAGCATGTCTTTGCACCTTTTCCAGTTTGTGTATGTGCTTCTTAAGATATGGGCTCCACACAACCGCTGCATATTCTATCTTTGTCTAGCAAAAGTCGTGAAAAATTTCTTTAGTATTTCCCCTCCATGTAATTAAAAGCAATTCTGAAGTTAGAAAGCGTAGCATAGGCTCCTCGCACAATATTCTTTATGTGGTCCTCAGGTGATAGTTTTCTATCTAGAACCACCCCTAGATCTCTTTCTTTATCAGAATTCTTTAAAGATTTCTCACATAATTTATAGGTTGTGTGGAGTTTATGTTTTCCTATTCAACATTCCATAACATGGCCTGTATTCATGTTAAATTCCATTTGCCAAGTGGTGCTCCATATACTTATTTTGTCCAGGTCTTCTTGAAGGGCTTGACTATCATCTATGTTTCTTATCCTTCCTATTATCGTAGCATCATCAGCAAACATGTTCATATAATTCTGTATTCCATCTGGTAGATCGTTTATGAAGACACTGAACATTACCGGTGCAAGAACTGAACCCTGTGGTACTCCACTTGTGACGTTTCTCCAGTCCGATACATTGCCTCTGATTACTGCCCTCATTTTTCAATCAATCAGAAAATTTTTCATCCATGTTAGAAGTTTACCTGTCACCCCTCCAATATTTTCCAGTCCAGAACAACCTCTTATGTGGAACCCTGTCGAAAGTTTTTTTTAGGTCCAGATAGATGCAGTCAACCCAACCATCTCTTTCCTGTATAATCTCTGTGGCTCGATCATAGAAACTGAGTAAATTTGATACACAGGAACTTCCTGATCGAAAACCGTACTGTCTGTTTGATATTATATCATTTCTCTCCAGGTGTTCTACAATTTAGTTTTTATTATTTTTGCAATATTTTGACTATTACACTTGTCAGTGATACAGGTCTATAAATGACGGGGTCTTCCGTGCTGCCACTTTTGAAGATTGGAACTATGTTAGCCTTTTTCCACACATCTTATACGACTCCTGTACACAGGGGATGTCTGAAAAATCAGCTGAAGTGGAATGCTGAGCTCAGGTGCACATTCTCTCAGAACTCATGGTGAAACTCTATCTGGGCCAACTGCTTTGTTCTTACTTAGCTCCAGGAGCATTTATTTAACTTCGTCTCTAGACACCTCTTTGTGCTCTATGCTGTTCTCTGCAATTATCATTGTATCTGGTTCTTTGAGGATCTCATGTTGTACAAATACACTTTGGAACTTTTTCGTTTAATGTTTCACACATTTCCTTTTCATTTTCCGTGTATCTGTCCCCCATTTTCAACCTATGAATATTATCCTTTACCAACAGCTTGCTTTTAATGAATTTATAGAAAAGGCCTGGACCTGATTTACATTTGTCTGCTATACCGATCTCAAAGTTCCTTTGCCTCTCTCCTTACTAACATGTAGTTGTTTCTTGAATCTTTGTATCGCTGGTATGTTTAGGATTTTGGTCTCTTTCTATAATGATTCCATGCTTGTGTCTTTTGATCTCTGGCCCTCTTGCAGTTTCTGTTGAACCAACCCTTTTTCCTAGGTTTGCATGTCTGTTTTGGTATGAATGTTTGTGTGCCTTTATCGTATATTTTCCAAAATAAGGCATACATCTCATTTACTTCCTTGCCTAGCAACAATTCCTAAGTTCCCCATAGTGTCCTTTCTAGAAATCGAGTTTAACAACTGTTTCATTGTCCCCATTCTTTACTAGATTATATCGCATAGCGTATTTAATGTCCAAGAGGACGTGATCACTCTTTCCCAAGGGAGTAAAGGTACTGGATGTCAAATACCTCTTCTTCTTTCCTGGTGAATACTAGATCCAGTAATGACGGTACATCTCCTTCCCTCATTCTTGTGGCCTGCTTGACGTGTTGATACATGAATGTCTCCAAGATGACGTTTACAAACCTGCCTGTCCAAATGTCCTCTGTTCTTGCCTCGTAGGCCTCCCAGTCTATTGCCTTAAAGTTGAAGTTCCCCAGTACCAGCAATCAGGATTTATCTTTGTCAGCTCTTACCATAACATCTCTCATGACCATTTTGAGGCCCTCTCGTTTGTCATCCAGTTCTTCCTTTGTCCATATGTTGCTTGCTGGTGGGCTGTAGGCATTTAAAATTATCAGCTTATCATCTTCATTCCAAAGCTACAATGCCATTATGTCAATATCTCGAGGGTTTTTAAATATTAATTCTCTTACCTTCAGGTGTTCTCTCACCAGCACAGTCACTCCTTCCCCCTTCCTAGGTTTCCTGTCATGTCTCCAAACTGGGTAGCCCCTTGGAAATACGACCTCATTTAAAATATTTTCTTCAGGGTTTTGTCTCTGTTAGTGCGACAATATCTGGGACTTTGAGCTCAATTATATTCTTCAACTCTAATATTTTCGATCTCACTCCATCTAAGTTGGTATATACTACTTTCAGGAATATGTTCCCCTTCCCTTTGTTCTTTAAACCCCATTCCACTAATGATTTTGTTGTTTTGTCTTTATGTACCGTTTAACAAGCTTTCAAGTCCCTGACACTTTGTAGAAAAAAGAATTCCTTTCTTCTTCATTTCTATCCCCATTTAGACGTTTCGCTTCAATGAAGTTCATTTTCAGCTTTTCTCTGTCCTCATTTGAGAGGTCTTGTCTTATTGACCAAAGTTTGCCATCCTCGTCACATTGTAATTTTCTTGTATTCCGAAGCACTTCTGTCATATATTTCACTCCATTAAACATCACCCTTAAGGGGCAGTTCTTGTCTTTCTCATATTTTCCTATCCTCCTAAAATCACTAACATGCTCCTTTGAATTTAGGACCTTCTCCTAATCCTACTATTTTTTCTATGATTTTCATCTTTTCTGACTCTCGGTCCACCCTAGAGGAAATTACCTTCTCTAAACATCCAAAAATTATTATGGACTTACTTCTACCTACAGTGTTTTGTACCAGTGTACTGTTGGTTACCAGTTCTTTCCTTATTGCTTGCCTAAGATCCGCTTCTTGTTTATCATTTCTGGTTAGGACTTCCAAACACCTTTCCTTAATCGTCTCTTTCTCTTTGACAACTTGGGCATACGTCTATTTCTTCTTTATACTTTTCTAGTTCTTTATTACCTCCTCTATGTGAGTTGTCAATGAAGTTTCCAGTTGCAGATCCTTGCCTAATTCTGTATTAGCCCTCAGGCTCCCTTGGAGTTGTTCACCATATGAGTCTATTTTCTTGTTTACTTCTTCAAAGTCACCACACTTCACTTTCCACGCCTCATTTTCTTTCACTAGTTCCTTGATTTGCTCCTCCTAATTTGTTACCTTGTCCGTTAATGCAGTAATACTCTTAACTTGCTGAAGAATACTTCCTTTTAGAGTGCAAAGCTCACTCCTAAGAGCTCCTTTGTTCTCTAAGAATTTAAGCACTTTTTCTTCATTCTTTTGCATATCCTCAATTATCTCTAACCTGCCAAGAACACCTCCTTTCCTTATCTCTTGTGGTGAGAATCCTTTGACAAAATCATCTATTGGTGTGTTTACATTCCCCGTGGTGGTGGTGGCCATCTTTGTTTTTATTCTGGAACAAAAACAAACTTTTCCAACTCAGCTATTTTCACTCATCTTTACTTGTTTATTGTATTTTTTTGCTTTTGCACTTCCTTGAACCATTATGTAACCTGGGACACCACTGTAGCCCCCAATCTGTTCCCAATACTTAAGTAATTCGATATTCCAGGAGCTTGCTGCGGTGTGCCCACGCAACCACTTGGGCTAGACGGTAGAGCGACGGTCTCGCTTCATGCAGGTCGGCGTTCAATCCCCGACCGTCCAAGTAGGTTGGGCAAAACTCCTTTACCCCTGTCCCATCCGAAATGCTTATCCTGACCCCCTTCCCAGTGCTCATATAGTCGTAATGGCTTGGCGATTTCTCCTGATAAATAGTGACTCCTGCCTCCTCCAGCTCCAGTGACCCAGTCACTGTAACCTACACTGTTTCAGTGTGTGTGGAGAGATACGGCTTCAGTTGGAACCATGAGGATAGTATGGTGTACATGGTTATAGTGACACTGGTTTTGAGTAGTGTTGAGTTACAGTGACGATGGACGTGTGAAGATGGTTATAGTGAAGATGGATGTGCGTAGAAAATATTGTTACTTTGATGAGGGTCGTGTGTAGTGATGATGGTGTTGTAACTACACAAAACCATCAAGACTACCATCCTGATAACCATCTACACAGCACATGAAGGTTGTGTGTAGTGTAGATGGTACAGTGATGAAGGTTGTGTGTAGTGTAGATGGTACAGTGATGAAGGTTGTGTGTAGTGTAGATGGTACAGTGATGAAGGTTGTGTGTAGTGTAGATGGTTACAGTGATGAAGGTTGTGTGTAGTGTAGATGGTACAGTGATGAAGGTTGTGTGTAGTGTAGATGGTTACAGTGATGGTGGTGTGTAGTGTAGATGGTACAGTGATGAAGGTTGTGTGTAGTGTAGATGGTTACAGTGATGGTGGTGTGTAGTGTAGATGGTACAGTGATGAAGGTTGTGTGTGGTGTAGATGGTTACAGTGATGGTGGTGTGTAGTGTAGATGGTACAGTGATGATGCTTGTGTGCAGTGTAGATGGTTACAGTGATGGTGGTGTGTAGTGTAGATGGTACAGTGATGAAGGTTGTGTGTAGTGTAGATAGTTACAGTGATGGTGGTGTGTAGTGTAGATGGTACAGTGATGATGGTTGTGTGTAGTGTAGATGGTACAGTGATGAAGGTTGTGTGTAGTGTAGATGGTTACAGTGATGGTCGACCATCAAGGTAATAGAGTATTAACTAGCTCCCGTATACCATCACTCCCATTCTTTTACTCAGTTCCATCTCACATCCTTATCCTGACCCCTTCCAAGTGCTGTGTAGTGGTAATGACCGGGCCCTGTACCGGACAGGTTGTGAGCAGACGGGAGAGGAGACCTAAGAGCGGGAGGGGCGAAGGTTAGAGGTGGGAAGGGGGGGGGGAGTGGTGTCGGAGGTCGTGGGGGATGACAGTAGAGAAGAGGTACAGGAATGGAGTAAAGTGGAGGTCTAGGGATGGGGAATCGGGACGGAATGTTGGTTTGTGAGGGGTGTTGGAAAGTTTCCAACACTAATACATCATTATTGTATCATAATACATCACCATTGTATGCTAGGCATAGTATATACTAATCCTACTAATTTGTAGAATCAACATAAATTAATATTTTCCCATCTGCACGTCATTTACCAAATTCTTCCCACATAGAGGGGCAGTATTGCGTCAGATAATATCCAGCAGAGACATAATTTTCGTCATCATGCCAGAGAATTGAATAGTATTCTTTTTTTTATCTTTATTTAAGAAAATACAATATAAAAATTCTCGTCTTTTGTCAGTATTCTTTACAAGAATTAATACCTGATAATATAACAACTAGTGATCTAATAACAACGAGTTATCAACTAAAAAATCACTATATAACAGTTTATCTGTTATCTTAACATGGAGGAAACAGAAATTTCTCGTTTAATAAAAACACTGTTCATAATAATTATTATTTGACGAGAATTTAAATAATATATAACTCCCTATAATTGCAACCTCATTCTCATTAACTTATTTAGTAGAGTAATTATAAGGAAAACAATTTTCCGTTTCTACTAAAATATGTTGCGCATGCGCGAGGAGAGGGTTGAGGCAAGAGGAGGAGCACGAAAGGACTGACTACGAAACTTTGACCACGAGACGACATGATGGCCGTTGGTACAGAGAGGTGAAGCTTTCGTCAGCTATGTGATCGGCCCTTGCTATTAATCGGCCCCAGAGTGTATAACTACTCCATCAGCGATCCAAGGATTGCGTCGGTGGACAACAATAATGTTAAGTGGTTCAGTTATAATGTTCAGAGCTCTCAACATGCAAACTTTACCCTAAGTCCATCGTTACACCGTGCTCCCTCCTCTATCTACAAGTATGCTCCCAGTGAACTTAATATAGCCCTTCCAGTAATCCATAATGATATAATTTATTGTGTGTAACCGAACTTTACACTATATTGGGTTTCCAGCGTGTGTTGAAGCAGCCGGAGGTGAGACAAACTCCCACGCCACGCTAGCAAGTCAGGTGTTCCAGCAGGTTGTAGATGACGCCATCACCTAACCACGCCCCCGTTCCATGTCACAGCCAAGTTGCTGATATTACGTTGATTTATTCCTTAATTACTTATAAATAGTTGAGATTTAATATAGCCTCGTGAACTTTAGATTGGAACAGTTTTCTTGTCTAACAGTTACTATAATAAGCTCCTATTATTAACCAAGTTACTAAATACTTATACAAATTATATCTCTTATTAAATCTTACTAATTTCTCTTGGGGAAGAACCAGCCTGTATTAAGTGTACTAGGAGTAACTCAACTTCTAGTATTAACCCCCAATTGTGAAGTTTGGGAAGGTTTAACTCTTGAATAATAATTAATCTTCCAGTCCATTAATATTCAACAAATAATTCTTAATAATTACATTGTCCAAAGGCACTGGTATCTTAGTTCTTATTATTGCATTATGTATCTGTTTCCCTTTTCAGTAAAAATAGGATGGTCCTTCGTGTAATTCAATTCAATCAATTAAATATCAATATATTAAGAGTTAGGTTTCCTACACGACAAGCCGGGGGGGGGGGGGAAAAGGGTTAGGGTGGAGTAATGAAGGGTTAAAAGTTGGGGAACCATTTGAGAGAGAGTGAGAGAGAGAGGAGAGAGAGAGAGAGAGAGAGAGAGAGAGAGAGAGAGAGAGAGAGAGAGAGAGAGAGAGAGAGAGAGAGAGAGAGAGAGAGAGAGAGAGAGAGAGGGGGGGGGGGCTCTACTAACAGCCTGAAATAAGGGAAGAATTAAATAGTGTGTTGAGAGAGAGAAGAGACAAGCGCTGGCATACACACACACATACACACACACACACACACACACACACACACACACACACACACACACACACACACACACACACACACACACAATAAGGGACGAGGCGGGACCAAAGAGCCAAAGCTCAACCCCCGCAAGCACAAATAGGTGAGTACACACACACACACACACACACACACACACACACACACACACACACACTTTGGATTGTCAGAAAGCCTTTGATACAGTGCCACACAAGAGGCTAGTGCGAAAGTTGGAGATGCAGGCTGGAGTGAGAGGGAAGGTACTCCGGTGGATAGAGGAGTACCTAAGCAACAGGAGACAACGAGTCTGTGTGAGGGGTGAGGTCTCAGATTGGCGAGACAGTCACAAGTGGAGTCCCGCAGGGGTCAGTCCTTGGACCTATACTGTTTCTGGTATATGTAAATGATCTCCCAGAGGGTATAGATTCGTTCCTCTCAATGTTTGCCGACGATGCAAAAATTATGAGGAGGATTGAAACAGAGGATGATAGTAGGAGGCTACAAGATGACCTGGATAGACTGAGTGAATGGTCCAACAAATGGCTGTTGAAGTTCAACCCGAGTAAATGCAAAGTAATGAAACTAGGCAGTGGAAACAGGAGGCCAGGCACAGGATACAGAATAGGAGATGAAGTACTTAATGAAACAGACAGAGAGAAAGATCTAGGAGTTGATATCACACCAAACCTGTCTCCTGAAGCCCACATAAAGAGAATAACGTCTGCGGCATATGCGAGGCTGGCTAACATCAGAACGGCGTTCAGGAACCTAGTGTAAGGAATCATTCAGAATCTTGTACACCACATATGTAAGACCAATCCTGGAGTATGCGGCCCCAGCATGGAGCCCGTACCTTAGTCAAGCACAAGACGAAGCTGGAAAAAGTCCAAAGGTATGCTACTAGACTAGTCCCAGAACTAAGAGGCATGAGTTATGAGGAAAGGCTGCGGGAAATGCACCTTACGACACTGGAAGACAGAAGAGTAAGGGGGGACATGATCACAACCTACAAAATCCTCAGGGGAATCGACCGGGTAAACAAGGATGAACTATTCAACACTGGTGGGACGCGAACAAGGGGACACAGGTGGAAGCTGAGTACCCAAATGAGCCACAGAGACGTTAGAAAGAACTTTTTCAGTGTCAGAGTAGTTAGTAAATGGAATGCATTAGGAAGTGATGTGGTGGAGGCTGACTCCATACACAGTTTCAAATGTAGATATGATAGAGCCCAATAGGCTCAGGAATCTGTACACCAGTTGATTGACGGTTGAGAGGCGGGACCAAAGAGCCAGAGCTCAACCCCCGCAAGCACAATTAGGTGAGTACACACACAGAGGCATACAAATAGACGGGCACACATATACACACACACACACACACACACACACACACACACACACACACACACACACACACACACACACACACACACACACACACACACAGGCGTACAGATAGACGGGCACATATATATACACACACACACACACAAAGGTTTGCCACCAGACTACTACCCGAGCTGAGAGGCATGAGCTACGAGGAGAGACTACGGGAATTAAATTTCACGTTGTTGGAAGAGAGAAGAGATAGCGGGGCATGATCACGACATTCAAGATTCTCAAGGGAATTGATAGGGTAGATATAGACAGGCTATATAACACAAGGGGCACACGCTCTAGGTAAGTGGCCTGAACACGGCCACTTACCTCTGCCTATGGTGGTTGGTAATAGGGTTGGCGGCGTGACAATATTTAGCCCCTTAACTATATTCTTGATCATCCCGGATATATATTACACCTTAGGGGCTCTATGCTAGTCAGGTTAAGGTCTCCCAGCAGCAGCCTTCCTCCCATCAACACCGACAAGATGGAGTACTCGGAGTATTCCTGTAAGAGACTCATCTCACATTTCGACTGTTCGGACTCAGCCCCTAAGAGGAGAAAATTAGAAGACGGCTGGGATGGAAATTGGGAGGACGCGGCCTCCTACGTCCGCAAGATGGTGGACGTCTGGGACCAACTGTGGGACTTCGGCGGACAAACGCTTGGGAAGGACTGGGAATATATGGATATATGAACAGTGTTTACTTCTTTGTTTCTGATAATTACTTTTTATTTTTTGTGAAATTGATTAAAATAAAGGATATGTGAACTTACCTAGTTGTATTCACCTAGTTGTCCTTGCGGGGGTTGAGCTCTGGCTATTTGGTCCCGCCTCTCAACTGTCAATCAACTAATGTACAGGTTCCTGAGCCTACTGGGCTCTATCATATCTACATATGAAACTGTGTATGGAATCAGCCTCCACCACAACACTACTTAATGCAAAAAATTCTTTCTAACGTCTATATGGCTCATTTGGGCACTCAATTTCCACCTGTGCTCCCTAGTGTGTGTGTGCGTGTGCCCCTTGTGTTAAATAATCTGTCTTTATCTACCCTATCAATTCTTCTGAGAATCTTGCATGTGGTGATCATGTCCCCTGTAACTCTTCTGTCCCCCAGTGACGTGAGGTTTAATTCCCGTAGTCTCTCCTCGAGGCTCATACCTCTCAGCTCGGGTACGAGTCTGGTGGCCAACCTCTGAACCTTTTCCAGTTTTGTCTTATCCTTAAGTAGATATGAACTCCATGCTGGAGCCGCATACTCCAGGATTGGTCTGACATATGTGGTATACAAAGTTCTGAAAGATTTCTTACACAAGTTTCTAAAGGCCGTTCATATGTTAGCCAACCTGGCATATGCCGCTGATGTTATCCTCTTGATATGAGCTTCAGGGTACAGGTCAGGCGTGATATCAACCCCCAGGTCTTTCTCTCTCTCTCTCTCTCTGACCCTTGAAGTATTTGATTTCCCAAATTGATACCTTGTATCTGGTCTCCTGCTCCCTACACCTATCTCCATTACATTACATTTGCTTGTGTTAAACTGTAATACCCATTTGTTGGACCATTCCTGCAGCTTGTCCAAGTCTTCTTGAAACCTTAATGTGTCCACCTTTGTCTTAATCCTTCTCATAATTTTGGCGTCGTCAGCAAACATTGAGAGGAATGAGTCTGTACTCTTTGGATTTCATTTACGTATATCAGAAACAGGATAGGTCCGAGTACAGAGCCCTGTGGGACTCCACTGGTGATTTCACGCCAATCTGAGGTCTCACCGCTCACTGTAACTCTCTGCTTCCTATTGCTTAGGTACTCCCTTATTCATTGGAGCACCTTACCAGCTACTCCTGCCTATCTCTCCAGCTTATGTATCAGCCTTGTATGGGGTACTGTTTCAAAGGCTTTCCGGCAGTCCAAGAAAATGCAGTCCGCCCATTCTGCTTCATCTTTGGCACCTGATCGTAGAATTCTATTAAGCCTGTAAGGCAAGATTTACCCTCCCTGAACCTATGTTGATGGTTTGTCACGAAGTCCCTTCTCTCCAGATGTGTTACTAGGTTTTTTCTCACGATCTTCTCCATCTCCTTGCATGGTATACAAGTTCAGGACACTGGCCTGTAGTTCAGTGCCTCATGTTTGTCACCCTTTTTGTATATTGGGACTACATTAGCAGTCTTCCAAATTTCGGGTAGGTCTCCCGTTTCCAGTGACCTACTATACACTATGGAGCAAGCAAAGCGCTCCTGCACATTCTTTCAATACCCATGGTCAGATTCTGTCCGGGCCAACAGCCTTTCTCACGTCCAGATCCAACAGGTGCCTCTTGACCTCATCGCTTGTAATTTCATACCATTCCAAAGCCGCCTGGTTTACTGCCACCTCTGCTAGCGTCGTGACCTCTCCTTGTTCTATTGTGAAGACCTCCTGGAACCTCTTGTTGAGTTCTTCACACACCTCTTTGTCATTCTCTGTATACCTGTCCTCACCTGTCTTAAGTTTCACCACCTGTTCCTTCACTGTTGTTTTCCTCCTGATGTAACTGTGTAGTAGCTTTGGTTCGGTCTTAGCTTTATTAGCTATATCATTTTCATATTTTTTCTCAGCGTCTCTTCTCACACTAACATACTCGTTCCTGGTTCTCTGGTATCTCTCTCTACTTTCAGGTGTTCTGTTATTTCGGAATTTCCACCACGCCCTTTTGTTCAGTTCCTTTGCTTTCATACATGGCCTATTTAACCATAGTTTCTTTTTTTGCTTCATGTTTTTTTTCCTGTCGGGCCGGGATAAACCTGTTTACTGCCTCCTGACACTTTTGGGGTGACATAGCCCATCATGTCATGTACGGACTTAGTTGTGAGTTCTATGGTATATCTCTTAGGAATTTTCTCATCTCCTCATAGTTCATGAGGAGCCAACAAGTTTCCCTTTCGGTTCGCCAGTCCTTTGTTTCCCAGTTCTTTTTTGGGGAGATAATTCCTAGCTCTACCAGGTATTCGAAGATCAGTACACTATGATCACTCATTCCCAAGGGGGCTTCCAACTTAACCTCCCTTATATCCGACTCATTTAGCGAAATATCAGATCAAGAATTGCGGGTTCATCCTCTCCTCTCATTCTTGTCGGTCCCTGGATGTGTTGGTTTAGAAAGTTTCTTGTTGCTACGTCCAGCAGCTTAGCTCTCCATGTGGGTCTCTATTCTCTCGTGGTTGAAGTCTCCCATAATTTGTAGTCCGGAACCGTTTCTGCTAGGTACAGAATCTGCTCTCTCTATTATATTGATGTTGGCCGTGTTGTTCCTATCATATTCCTGTCTGGGTCTTCTGTCGTTTGGTGGGGGGTTATATATGTCTACTACTATAATTTTTTGTCCTCCAATTGCTATGGTACCTGTTATGTAGTCACAGAAATCTTTACAGTTCTGAATAACCATCTCTTCAAAATTCCAGCCTCTTCCCATCAGCAAAACTACACGACCTCCTTCTCTCCCTTCTCTCTTTCTTCACTACATA
>NC_091212.1:679372-694372 GCF_040958095.1 Procambarus clarkii | reverse complement strand
CACTATTTCATTCTTCCCTTCTTTCTGCCTGTGAGTAGAGCCCCCCCCCCCCCTCTCTCTCTCTCCCTCTGTTACGGACCCGAGTCCAGCGTCGGAGCACGGAGCAGTGACGACAACGCCATCTGTGAGTCCACTCCCGAAACCCACTCCAAATGGACAACGCCATCTAGCGAGGACGGGATATACCGGCCACAGGTGCTGGATTCCCGTCTTAATCAGCTCGTAACATAGCCGTTGCTGACCTCTGATGAGGTGGCGCTTAGACAGCAACGCCATCTATGGAATGAAGAGGTGGACGTTTGTGTCTAAGCCTGTAAGTGAGGTTCCCTAGAGCGTCCCAGTATTAATGACGTATCTGATTGCAGAGTCGACCTGGGACTGCTGTGTTGGATGATGGATCAGTCTACAAAAGGCAGCCAAGGTCTCTTCAGGAGTCTGATGAAAACTCTTAAATAGTGATCTTTTAGTTGATAACTCGTTGTTATTAGATCACTAGTTGTTATATTATCAGGTATTAATTCTTGTAAGGAATACTGACAAAAGGCGAGAATATTATTCAATTCTCTGGCATGATGACAAAAATTATGCCTCTGCTGGATATTATCTGACGCAATACTGTCCCTCTATGTGGGAAGAATTTGGTAAATGACGTGCAGATGAGTACAAATTAGTAGGATTAGTATATACTATGCCTAGCATACAATGGTGATGTATTATGATACAATAATGATGTATTAGTGTTGGAAACTTTCCAACACCCCTCACAAACCAACATTCCGTCCCGATTCCCCATCCCTAGACCTCCACTTTACTCCATTCCTGTACCTCTTCTCTACTGTCATCCCCCACGACCTCCGACACCACTCCCCCCCCCCTTCCCACCTCTAACCTTCGCCCCTTCCGCTCTTAGGTCTCCTCTCCCGTCTGCTCACAACCTGTCCGGTACAGGGCCCGGTCATTACCACTACACAGCACTTGGAAGGGGTCAGGATAAGGATGTGAGATGGAACGGAGGAAAAGAATGGGAGTGATGGTATACGGGAGCTAGTTAATACTCTATTACCTTGATGGTCGACCATCACTGTAACCATCTTCACTACACACGACCATCACTGTAACCATCTACACTACACACAACCATCATCACTGTACCATCTACACTACACACCACCATCACTGTAACCATCTACACTACACACGAACATCACTGTAACCATCTACACTACACACAACCATCATCACTGTACCATCTACACTACACACAACCTTCATCACTGTACCATCTACACTACACACAACCTTCATCACTGTACCATCTACACTACACACAACCTTCATCACTGTACCATCTACACTACACACCACCATCACTGTAACCATCTACACTACACACGACCATCACGGTAACCATCTACACTACACACAACCATCATCACTGTAACCATCTACACTACACACAACCTTCATCACTGTACCATCTACACTACACACAACCTTCATCACTGTACCATCTACACTACACACAACCTTCATCACTGTACCATCTAAACTACACACGACCATCACTGTAACCATCTACACTACACACGACCATCACTGTAACCATCTACACTACACACAACCATCATCACTGTAACCATCTACACTACACACAACCTTCATCACTGTACCATCTACACTACACACAACCTTCATCACTGTACCATCTACACTACACACAACCTTCATCACTGTACCATCTACACTACACACAACCTTCATCACTGTACCATCTACACTACACACAACATTCATCACTGTACCATCTACACTACACACAACCTTCATCACTGTACCATCTACACTACACACAACCTTCATCACTGTACCATCTACACTACACACCACCATCACTGTAACCATCTACACTACACACGACCATCACTGTAACCATCTACAGTACACACAACCATCATCACTGTACCATCTACACTACACACAACCTTCATCACTGTACCATCTACACTACACACAACCATCATCACTGTACCATCTACACTACACACAACCATCATCACTGTACCATCTACACTACACACGACCATCACTGTAACCATCTACACTACACACAACCTTCATCACTGTACCATCTACACTACACACAACCTTCATCACTGTACCATCTACACTACACACAACCTTCATCACTGTACCATCTACACTACACACCACCATCACTGTAACCATCTACACTACACACGACCATCACTGTAACCATCTACACTATACGCAACCTTCATCACTGTACCATCTACACTACACATAACCTTCATCACTGTACCATCTACACTACACACAACCTTCATCACTGTTCCATCTACACTACACACAACCTTCATCACTGTACCATCTACACTGCACACAACCATCATCACTGTACCATCTACACTACACACCACCATCACTGTAACCATCTACACCACACACAACCTTCATCACTGTACCATCTACACTACACACCACCATCACTGTAACCATCTACACTACACACAACCTTCATCACTGTACCATGTACACTACACACCACCATCACTGTAACCATCTACACTACACACAACCTTCATCACTGTACCATCTACACTACACACAACCTTCATCACTGTACCATCTACACTACACACAACCATCATCACTGTACCATCTACACTACACACAACCATCATCACTGTACCATCTACACTACACACAACCTTCATCACTGTACCATCTACACTACACACAACCTTCATCACTGTACCATCTACACTACACACCACCATCACTGTAACCATCTACACTACACACAACCATCATCACTGTACCATCTACACTACACACCACCATCACTGTAACCATCTACACTACACACAACCTTCATCACTGTACCATCTACACTACACACAACCTTCATCACTGTACCATCTACACTACACACAACCTTCATCACTGTACCATCTACACTACACACAACCTTCATGTGCTGTGTAGATGGTTATCAGGATGGTAGTCTTGATGGTTTTGTGTAGTTACAACACCATCATCACTACACACGACCCTCACCAAAGTAACAATATTTTCTACTCACATCCATCTTCACTATAACCATCTTCACACGTCCATCATCACTGTAACTCAACACTACTCACAACCAGTGTCACTATAACCATGTACACCATACTATCCTCATGGTTCCAACTGAAGCCGTATCTCTCCACACACACTGTAACAGAGTAGGTTACAGTGACTGGGTCACTGGAGCTGGAGGAGGCAGGAGTCACTATTTATCAGGAGAAATCGCCAAGCCATTACGACTATATGAGCACTGGGAAGGGGGTCAGGATAAGCATTTCGGATGGGACAGAGGTAAAGGAGGTTTGCCCAACCACTTGGACGGTCGGGGATTGAACGCCGACCTGCATGAAGCGAGACCGTCGCTCTACCGTCTAGCCTAAGTGGTTGGGTGGGCACACCGCAGCAAGCTCCTGGAATATCGAATTACTTAAGTATTGGGAACAGATTGGGGGCTACAGTGGTGTCCCAGGTTACATAGAGGTTCAAGGAAGTGCAAAAGCAAAAAAATACAATAAACAAGTAAAGATGAGTGAAAATAGCTGAGTTGGAAAAGTTTGTTTCTGTTCCAGAACAAAAACAAAGATGGCCACCACCACCACGGGGAATGTAAACACACCAATAGATGATTGTGGCAAAGGATTCTCACCACAAGATATAAGGAAAGGAGGTGTTCTTGGCAGGTTAGAGATAATTGAGGATATGCAAAAGAATGAAGAAAAAGTGCTTAAATTCTTAGAGAACAAAGGAGCTCTTAGGAGTGAGCTTTGCACTCTAAAAGGAAGTATTCTTCAGCAAGTTAAGAGTATTACTGCATTAACGGACAAGGTAACAAATTAGGAGGAGCAAATCAAGGAACTAGTGAAAGAAAATGAGGCGTGGAAAGTGAAGTGTGGTGACTTTGAAGAAGTAAACAAGAAAATAGACTCATATGGTGAACAACTCCAAGGGAGCCTGAGGGCTAATACAGAATTAGGTAAGGATCTGCAACTGGAAACTTCATTGACAACTCACATAGAGGAGGTAATAAAGAACTAGAAAAGTATAAAGAAGAAATAGACGTATGCCCAAGTTGTCAAAGAGAAAGAGACGATTAAGGAAAGGTGTTTGGAAGTCCTAACCAGAAATGATAAACAAGAAGCGGATCTTAGGCAAGCAATAAGGAAAGAACTGGTAACCAACAGTACACTGGTACAAAACACTGTAGGTAGAAGTAAGTCCATAATAATTTTTGGATGTTTAGAGAAGGTAATTTCCTCTAGGGTGGGCCGAGAGTCAGAAAAGATGAAAATCATTGAAAAAATAGTAGGATTAGGAGAAGGCCTAAATTCAAAGGAGCATGTTAGTGATTTTAGGAGGATAGGAAAATATGAGAAAGACAAGAACTGCCCCTTAAGGGTGATGTTTAATGGAGTGAAATATATGACAGAAGTGCTTCGGAATACAAGAAAATTACAATGTGACGAGGATGGCAAACTTTGGTCAATAAGACAAGACCTCTCAAATGAGGACAGAGAAAAGCTGAAAATGAACTTCATTGAAGCGAAACGTCTAAATGGGGATAGAAATGAAGAAGAAAGGAATTCTTTTTTCTACAAAGTGTCAGGGACTTGAAAGCTTGTTAAACGGTACATAAAGACAAAACAACAAAATCATTAGTGGAATGGGGTTTAAAGAACAAAGGGAAGGGGAACATATTCCTGAAAGTAGTATATACCAACTTAGATGGAGTGAGATCGAAAATATTAGAGTTGAAGAATATAATTGAGCTCAAAGTCCCAGATATTGTCGAACTAACAGAGACAAAACTTGAAAAAAATATTTTAAATGAGGTCGTATTTCCAAGGGGCTACCCAGTTTGGAGACATGACAGGAAACCTAGGAAGGGGGGAGGAGTGACTGTGCTGGTGAGAGAACACCTGAAGAATTAATATTTAAAAACCCTCGAGATATTGACATAATGGCATTGTAGTTTTGGAATGAAGATGATAAGCTGATAATTTTAAATGCCTACAGCCCACCAGCAAGCAACATATGGACAAAGGAAGAACTGGATGACAAACGAGAGGGCCTCAAAATGGTCATGAGAGAGGTTATGGTAAGAGCTGACAAAGATAAATCCTGATTGCTGGTACTGGGGAACTTCAACTTTAAGGCAATAGACTGGGAGGCCTACGAGGCAAGAACAGAGGACATTTGGACAGGCAGGTTTGTAAACGTCATCTTGGAGACATTCATGTATCAACACGTCAAGCAGGCCACAAGAATGAGGGAAGGAGATGTACCGTCATTACTGGATCTAGTATTCACCAGGAAAGAAGAAGAGGTATTTGACATCCAGTACCTTACTCCCTTGGGAAAGAGTGATCACGTCCTCTTGGACATTAAATACGCTATGCGATATAATCTAGTAAAGAATGGGGACAATGAAACAGTTGTTAAACTCGATTTCTAGAAAGGACACTATGGGGAACTTAGGAATTGTTGCTAGGCAAGGAAGTAAATGAGATGTATGCCTTATTTTGGAAAATATACGATAAAGGCACACAAACATTCATACCAAAACAGACATGCAAACCTAGGAAAAAGGGTTGGTTCAACAGAAACTGCGAGAGGGCCAGAGATCAAAAGACACAAGCATGGAATCATTATAGAAAGAGACCAAAATCCTAAACATACCAGCGATACAAAGATTCAAGAAACAACTACATGTTAGTAAGGAGAGAGGCAAAGGAACTTTGAGATCGGTATAGCAGACAAATGTAAATCAGGTCCAGGCCTTTTCTATAAATTCATTAAAAGCAAGTTGTTGGTAAAGGATAATATTCATAGGTTGAAAATGGGGGACAGATACACGGAAAATGAAAAGGAAATGTTTGAAACATTAAACGAAAAAGTTCCAAAGTGTATTTGTACAACATGAGATCCTCAAAGAACCAGATACAATGATAATTGCAGAGAACAGCATAGAGCACAAAGAGGTGTCTAGAGACGAAGTTAAACAAATGCTCCTGGAGCTAAGTAAGAACAAAGCAGTTGGCCCAGATAGAGTTTCACCATGAGTTCTGAGAGAATGTGCACCTGAGCTCAGCATTCCACTTCAGCTGATTTTTCAGACATCCCTGTGTACAGGAGTCGTATAAGATGTGTGGAAAAAGGCTAACATAGTTCCAATCTTCAAAAGTGGCAGCACGGAAGACCCCGTCATTTATAGACCTGTATCACTGACAAGTGTAATAGTCAAAATATTGCAAAAATAATAAAAATTAAATTGTAGAACATCTGGAGAGAAATGATATAATATCAAACAGACAGTACGGTTTTCGATCAGGAAGTTCCTGTGTATCAAATTTACTCAGTTTCTATGATCGAGCCACAGAGATTATACAGGAAAGAGATGGTTGGGTTGACTGCATCTATCTGGACCTAAAAAAAACTTTCGACAGGGTTCCACATAAGAGGTTGTTCTGGACTGGAAAATATTGGAGGGGTGACAGGTAAACTTCTAACATGGATGAAAAATTTTCTGATTGATTGAAAAATGAGGGCAGTAATCAGAGGCAATGTATCGGACTGGCGAAACGTCACAAGTGGAGTACCACAGGGTTCAGTTCCTGCACCGGTAATGTTCAGTGTCTTCATAAACGATCTACCAAATGGAATACATAATTATATGAACATGTTTGCTGATGATGCTACGATAATAGGAAGGATAAGAAACATATATGATAGTCAAGCCCTTCAAGAAGACCTGGACAAAATAAGTATATGGAGCACCACTTGGCAAATGGAATTTAACGTGAATACAGGCCATGTTATGGAATGTTGAATAGGAAAACATAAACTCCACACAACCTATAAATTATGTGAGAAATCTTTAAAGAATTCTGATAAAGAAAGAGATCTAGGGGTGGTTCTAGATAGAAAACTATCACCTGAGGACCACATAAAGAATATTGTGCGAGGAGCCTATGCTACGCTTTCTAACTTCAGAATTGCTTTTAAATACATGGATGGGGAAATACTAAAGAAAATTTTCACGACTTTTGCTAGACAAAGCTAGAATATGCAGCGGTTGTGTGGAGCCCATATCTTAAGAAGCACATACACAAACTGGAAAAGGTGCAAAGACATGCTACTAAGTGGCTCCCAGAACTGAAGGGCAAGAGCTACGAGGAGAGGTTAGAGGCATTAAATATGTCAAAACTAGAAGACAGAAGAAAAAGAGGTGATATGATCACTACTTACAAAATAGTAATAGGAATTGATAAAATTGATAGGGAAGATTTCCAGAGACCTGGAACTTCAAGAACAAGAGGTCATAGATTTAAACCAAATAAACAAAGATGCCGAAGAAATATAAGAAAATTCACTTTCGCAAATAGAGTGGTTGACGGTTGGAACAAGTTAAGTGAGAAGGTGGTGGAGGCCAAAACCTTCAGTAGTTTCAAAGCTTTACATGACAAAGAGTGCTGGGAAGACAGGACACCAAGAGCGTAGCTCTCATCCTGTAACTACACTTTGGTAATTACACACACACACACACACACACACACACACACACACACACACACACACACACACACACACAGCGGAAATGGAGATAGAAGTGGAAATAGATAAAATGTTCACACGTAATAATAACAGAACGAGGGGACATGGGTGGAAACTGGAATCTCAGATGAGTCACAGAGATGTTTGGAAGTTTTCTTTTAGTGTGAGAGTAGTGGAAAAATGGAATGCACTTGAGGAACAGGTTGTGGAAGCAAACTTTATTAAAACTTTTAAAATTAGGTACGATAAGGATATGGGACAGGAGTCATTGCTGTTAACAACCGATGGCTGGAAAGGCGGTATCCAAGAGTCAATGCTCGATCCTGCAAGCACAAATAGGTGAGTACAAATAGGTGAATACACACACACACACGCACACACACACACACACGCACACACACACACACACACACACACACACACACACACACACACACACACACACACACACACACACACACACCAGAATCCTCTGACACCTTGTTAACCACCTCACAGATCTTCACACCTATTGAACAGTTTCCTCCATCAGCAGAATGCTCACCAAGAAGGGGACAAGAGAATGAACAGAAGAAAGTGAGCTTCAAGGCAATGTACAATAATATAAATGGCATTACGAATAAAACAAGTTTACTTGGAGAATGGGCACTAGAAGAAAACCCAGATATAATAGCACTCACAGAAACAAAATTATCGAAAACCATAACAAATGCAGTGTTTCCACAGAACTACTATGTAGTGAGGAAAGGGAGAAGGGAGAGGAGGAGGTCGTGTAGGGAAAAGTTGTGAGTGTAGGTTTCCCTTTTCGCTGATGGGAAGAGGCTGGAATTTTGAAGAGATGGTTATTCAGGGCTGTAAAGATTTCTGTGACTACATAACAGGTACCATAGCAATTGGAGGACAAAAAATTATAGTAGTAGTCATATATAACTCCCCAGCAAACAACAGAAGACTCAGACAGGAATATGATAGGAACAACATGGCCACCATCAATATAATAGAGAGAGCAGCTTCTGTAGCTAGCAGAAACGGATCCAGACTACAAATTATGTGAGACTTCAACCACGGGAAAACAGATTGGGAGACTAGAGACCCTCATGGAGGACAGGACACATGGAGAGCTAAGCTGCTGGACGTAGCAACAAAAAACTTTCTAAACCAACACATCAACGGACCGACAAGAATGAGAGGAGAGGATGAACCCGCAATTCTTGATCTGATATTTCGCTAAATGAGTCGGATATAAGGGAGGTTAAGTTGGAAGCCCCCTTGGGAATGAGTGATCATAGTGTACTGATCTTCGAATACCTGGTAGAGCTAGGAATTATCTCCCAAAAAAAGAACTGGGAAACAAAGGACTGGCGAACCGAAAGGGAAACTTGTTGGCTCCTCATGAACTATGAGGAGATGAGAAAATTCCTAAGGGATATACCATAGAACTCACAACTAAGTCCGTACATGACATGATGGGCTATGTCACCCCAAAAGTGTCAGGAGGCAGTAAACAGGTTTATCCCGGCCCGACAGGAAAAAAACAAGAAGCAAAAAAAGGAATCTATGGTTTAATAGGCCATGTATGAAAGCAAAGGAACTGAACAAAAGGGCGTGGTGGAAATTCCGAAATAACAGAACACCTGAAAGCAGAGAGATATACCAGAGAACCAGGAACGAGTATGTAAGTGTGCGAAGAGAAGCTGAGAAAAAATATGAAAATGATACAGCTAATAAAGTCAAGACCGAACCAAAGCTACTACACAGTCACATCAGAAGGAAAACAACAGTGAAGGAACAGGTGATGAAACTTAAGACAGGTGAGGACAGGTATACAGAGAATGAGAAAGAGGTGTGTGAAGAACTCAACAAGAGGTTCCAGGTGGTCTTCACAATAGACAAAGGAGAGGTCACGGCGCTAGGAGAAGAAGCAGTAAACCAGGCGGCATTGGAATGGTATGAAATTACAAGAGATGAGGTTAAGAGGCACCTGTTGGATCTGGACGTGAGAAAGGCTGTTGGCCAGGACGTAATCTGACCATGGGTATTGAAAGAATGTGCAGGAGCGCTCTGCTTGCCACTCTCCATAGTGTATAGTAGGTCACTGGAAACAGTAGACCTACCCGAAATATGGAAGACTGCTAATGTAGTCCCAATATACAAAAAGGGTGACAGGCAAGAGGCACTGAACTACAGGCCAGTGTCCTTAACTTGTATACCATGCAAGGTGATGGAGAAGATCGTGAGAAAAAACCTAGTAACACATCTGGAGATAAGGGACTTCGATGACAAACCATCAACATAGGTTGAGGGAGGGTAAATCTTGCCTTACAGGCTTAATAGAATTCTACGATCAGGTGCCAAAATTAAGCAGAAGGATGGGCTGACTGCATTTTCTTGGACTTCCAGAAAGCCATTGACACAGTACCCCATAAAAGGCTTATGCATAAGCTGGAGAGATAGGCAGGAGTAGCTGGTAAGATGCTCCAGTGGATAAGGGAGTACCTAAGCAATAGGAAGCAGAGAGTTACGGTGAGGGGTGAGACCTCCGATTGGCGTGAAATCACCAGTGGAGTCCCACAGGGCTCTGTACTCGGACCTATCCTATTTCTGATATAAGTAAATGATCTCCCAAAGAGTATAGATTCATTCCTCTCAATGTTTGCTGACGACGCCAAAATTATGAGAAGGATTAAGACAAAGGTGGACACCTTAAGGCTTCAAGAAGAGCTGGACAATCTGCAGGAATAGTTTAACAAATGGTTTTTAGAGTTTAACCCAAGCAAATGTAATGTAATGAAGATAGATGTAGGGAGCAGGAGACCAGATACAAGGTATCATTTAGGAGAGAGAGAGAGAAAGACCTGGGGGTTGATATCACGCCAGACCTGTACCCTGAAGCTCATATCAAGAGGATAACATCAACGGCATATGCCAGGTTGGCTAACATAAGAACGGCCTTTAGAAACTTGTGTATGGAATCTTTCAGAACTTTGTATTCCACATATGTCAGACCAAGGCTGGAGTATGCGGCTCCAGCATGGAGTCGATATCTACTCAAGGATAAGACTAAACTGGAAAAGGTTCAAAGGTTTGCCATCAGACTAGTACCCGAGCTGAGAGGTATGAGCTACGAGGAGAGACTACGGGAATTAAACCTCACGTCACTGGGTGACAGAAGAGTTTGAGGGGACATGATAACCACATGCAAGATTCTCAGAGAAATTGATAGGGGTAGATAAAGAGAGAATGTTTAACACAATGTCACACACACACACACTAGGGAACAAAGGTGGAAATTGAGTGCCCAAATGAGTCATAAAGACGTTAGAAAGAATTTTTTCAGTGTCAGAGTAGTAGAGAAATGGAATGCATTAGGCAGTGATGTGGTGGAGGCTGATTCCATACACAGTTTCATATGTAGATATGATAGAGCCCAGTAGGCTCAGGAACCTGTACATTAGTTGATTGACAGTTGAGAGGCGGGACCAAATAGCCAGAGCTCAACCCCCGCAAGGACAACTAGGTGAATACAACTAGGTAAGTTCTCATATCCTTTATTTTAATCAATTTCACAAAAAATAAAAAGTAATTATCAGAAACAAAGAAGTAAACACTGTTCATATATCCATATATTCCCAGTCCTTCCCAAGCGTTTGTCCGCCGAAGTCCCACAGTTGGTCCCAGACGTCCACCATCTTGCGGACGTAGGAGGCCGCGTCCTCCCAATTTCCATCCCAGCCGTCTTCTAATTTTCTCCTCTTAGGGGCTGAGTCCGAACAGTCGAAATGTGAGATGAGTCTCTTACAGGAATACTCCGAGTACTCCATCTTGTCGGTGTTGATGGGAGGAAGGCTGCTGCTGGGAGACCTTAACCTGACTAGCATAGAGCCCCTAAGGTGTAATATATATCCGGGATGATCAAGAATATAGTTAAGGGGCTAAATATTGTCACGCCGCCAACCCTATTACCAACCACCATAGGCAGAGGTAAGTGGCCGTGTTCTCTCAGATATTGTATAAGAGAGGGGGAAGGGGGAGAAAGAGGGGAGAGGGGGGAGGAAGAGGGAAGAGGGTAAAAGAGCGGAGGGGGTTGGGAAGGATGGGGGGGAGAGACATGGATGCAGCCGGGTTCCCCCTTTTATATATATAAATTATTGTTTTTTATTTTCATGGGAGGGGCGAGGGGTATCTTAGAGAGAGAGGGGGTGAGGGGAAGGGGGGTGAGGAAAATGGTGGAGATTAGAGTTAAGAGAAAGAAGGAGGAAGAGGATAAACAGGGAGAGAGGAGAGGTTGGGAAGGGGTTGGAGGGAAGATGAAGGATGAAGACGAGTTCATTCACTCATTCGTTTAAAGAGGAGTTTTTGGTGATAATAGTAAATGTTATTATTGACGTGTTTTATTCAATGTAAAGACAATATATATATATATATATATATATATATATATATATATATATATATATATATATATATATAAATATATATATATATATATATATATATATATATATATATATATATATATATATATATATATATATATATATATATATATATATATATATAATGTTGAATATGACCGAAAAGGTAAGATTAATAATTCTAACACGAATTTTCTCAAGATTTGTATGTTTTTCTTCACTGTCGGTGGTAATAAAAATATCAATTCTCCAATATTATTTTTTTAATTATCTGACGCCTGAATGTATTTCGTAATGCTCATTACACTTTCAAAGACTTTTGGGTGAGGTGATATGGTACAAAGTTTTGGGTGAGGTGAACAAATTTATGACAAATACAGGACAGAACCCGGAACAATAGGTATAAATTGGATATGAAAACTGCAGAAGGCCTATTGGCCCATACTTCCTCTTGTTGCTTCCATATTGGTTCAGGGTCTTGAAGGAGGCATTTGAGCAGAATTCTGTGTTGAGTTTCACTTACGAGATGGAGAAGGATGGGAAGCTGCCCTTTCTAGATGTAACAGTCATGGAAAGGAGCGGAGGTTTCCACACTGCAGTCTACACTAAGGAAACAAACATAGGAATGTGCCTCAGTGCCAACAGTGACTGCCCAGACAGGTACAAGAGGAGTGTTGTCAACTCTTACGTCGACCGTGCTCTCAGCCACAACTCAGGATGGAAGGAAGTCGATGAAGAACTCTGTATGGTAAGGCAGGTCCTAGTCAACAACGGCTTCTCCAATGGTTTCGTTGAAGACATCATAAGAAGGAAAGTGAAACGCCATTCAACCTTTGAAGTGTCAACTAACACAACACCTGTACCCCCTATTAGACTATTTTACAGGAACTTCTTTTCCACAGCTCATAAAACGGAGGAAAGGGTCCTGAAAGATATTGTTAATAGAAACGTTATCCCTACAGACAAAAATCTGAAGGTACAATTGACGATCTACTATAAAACCAAGAAAACGGCCAACCTACTCATGAGAAACTCTCCAGACACAAAGCAGAACGCTTTAAAAGAGACCAATGTCGTCTATGCCTTCAAATGCCCACTTGGGGACTGTAAGCCTCAAAGAATTCAGTACATATGCAAGACAACAACATCTCTTTCCAGGCAATTAACGATGCATAAGCAACAGGGCTCCATTAAGGAACATATAATCTCTTCCCACAACCAGACCATCACCAGAGAAATATTAGCAAACAACACGGAAATCATCGATAGATACAGCGATAGCAGGCAGCTAGATATCTGTGAGGCACTACACATTAAGAAGTCGACACCAGCAATCAACAGCCAATTAATGCACGACTATATTCTACCCACTTCAAGACTCCGCACCAATATAGAAGCATCAAGAAATATGGGCCAATAGGCCCTTTGCAGTTACTTCCTTTCTTCCATTTAACTTACAAAATATTATACCCATTGTTTCGTGTTCTGTCTTGTGTTGAAAGTTTGTTTTCACCTCATCCAAAACTGTTGTAACATATCATCTCACCCAAATGCAGTTATAAAATCGAAGCTGTTTAAACTCTGTTCAGTTATAGTTGTGTGTGTGTAAACTAAAGTCTTTGAAAATGTAATAAGTTTTACGAAACGCGTTCAAGTGTCGCGTCAGACTAGAAATAAAAATGAATTTTGGAGAATTGATTTTTCAGTTACCATCAACAGTGAAAAGAAATATAAGAAACATTGAGAAAATTCGTGTTAGAATTATTAATCTTACTTTTTCGGTCATATTTAATAATATATGTCTACAGGAAAGACTGCTACCAAAATATACTAATATGTGTGTATATCACGAAAATAAACACGTGATTAAGAATGTGACAATGTCAGACCACGGAGGAAAAATGAAACAGGAAATTTCCTTAAGTACTTTCGTATATTAAATACATCTTCAGAAGGTCACCAGCACACAGAAGGTCACTACACCTTCTGAAGATGTATTTAATATACGAAAGTACTTAAGGAAATTTCCTGTTTCATTTTTCCTCCATGGTCTGACATTGTCATATACTAATATATATATATATTAGTATATATTAGTTATTCATATATATATTAGTTATTCCATGGGCATTTCTATTTGGATAAGTAGGCTTAGAAGTTGTAGCTCAGCTCCTCCTCCTGTAGGGGAAGTTGTCAGGGGTTCAGGGAAGGTGAGGTGGGGCAAAAAGTGCTTAAGTCTTGCCCAGGCCTGTTTGGGACAGGAAGAAGTCCTGAGGGTTGGGAGGGAGGGGGGGCAAGGAGTGCTTGGGGTTGGGGGGCAGGGATTGCTTGGGGTGAGGGCACGCCCTCCTGTGGTGTAGTTAACAGGGGTTTGGGGGGAGGCAGGGTGGGGGATGGTGGGCCTGGGTCTTGAGGCAGGAAGACCAGGGGATGGGAAGGGAGAGGATACTCGAGGTAAGAGGGAAGGGAGGATTTGGGTGATATGGCGGGCATTGTGTATGGGCAAGGAGGGATTTGAGCTAGGGGTGGAAGGGTGCCATATGGGGTGGTCGGCTGGGATGTTGCATTCCCTTCTGGGGTTCCTGAATTGCTGGATTGGGGTTCCCCACTCCCCTCTGGGAGTGCAGGGATGGAGGCTGATCCCCTGGCTCCCTTCCCTCTCCCTACACCTTTCCCTAGTATCTGCTGCCCTTATTATCTCGTCCCTGGTCATGTCCCTCTGAAGGAATACCTCTCTGTAATTCACTTTTCAGTTTGTTCTTCTTTTCTAGGAGACTCTTTGGTAGCCTCGTTCCTGAATACTATCTTGATCAATATTTTTTTGTCTTTGTTGTATTGGCCAATCCGGAAGAAACATTTCTATGTCTCGTTCAGCCCCTTCCATTCCTATCTCCTTTAGTATCCCTGACACTGCAGCTTTGTCCTTAGTCCTCCAATTTTCCCT
>NC_091212.1:594372-676872 GCF_040958095.1 Procambarus clarkii | reverse complement strand
TATACATACTCAATTTTTACTAATTATTGGGGGAAGGATTTCTGGTCGGCAATTCACCTGGGAATTATGTACAGTGGGGCGGCGTTTTCATCTAGTAAATCGAGGCTCTTGGGCCACCAGCTGTGGGAGTGGGGCGTCTCATCTTTGGCCACCAGCTGTGGGAGTGGGGCGTCTCATCTTTGGCCACCAGCTGTGGGAGTGGGGCGTCTCATCTTTGGCCACCAGCTGTGGGAGTGGGGCGTCTCATCTTTGGCCACCAGCTGTGGGAGTGGGGCCACCACTATATATATATATATATATATATATATATATATATATATATATATATATATATATATATATATATATATATATATATATATATATATATATATATATATGTTATTGCATTCATATGCTGATTTTCCTTGTACATGTTTATAGATATATATATTCTCTTGCTGATAGTGCAACATTGTATTATAAGACTTGATCTACTTGAGGAGGTTGATAATATTAGGTGGTGAATCAGGAGATAGGATACCACTTGATAAGTTGATGATAGAGTTCTGATGGTGTTGGAGTGCAACCTGACTGAAATAGTATAGAGTGTAGGATTCCTTATTATTATTATATGTGCATGTATTGTATATGTGCTTTGTCCAGTAAATGTATTGAAATTTGCTGGTGTTTGCCCTTGTCCTAGTGAGGCTTCCCTGGAAATAGTAAGGAAAGAGAGAGAGAGAGAGAGAGAGAAAGAACCAAGAACCACCGCTGTGGACAGGGTAGGACGGAAAACTAATAAGTCAAAGGGGATTGAAGACATCATATCACGTAAGGAGAGAGTGGGGAGTCACAGTGGCTCGAGTGGGTGTGTGCATGTGACAACGAGGGTAAGTATTGGAGCCGCATCCCCTAAAAGTGTGACGTCGAGCCTCTCTCCAAGAGCCAGAAGCGCCTAGTGTGATCTCCTAGTGAAGTATAAGCACTCTACCGAGTTGTGGGTTGGGTTCTCCGTAAAGAAGGAACAACAAAGACAACACCACCAACCCACACTATAATACTGTGGAGTTAGGTGAGATCCACTACAGCTCTTACTTTTGGGTGTGGTGAGAACCACTACAACAGTGAGTGTTAGGTGTTGCGAGAACCACTTCAGCAGTGAGGGTTGGGTGTGTTGAGTCACTACAGCACTGAGTGTTGGGTGTGGTGAGTCCCAACAACAATGAGTGTTGGGTTTGGTGAGTCACTACAGTAGTGAGTGTTGGTTATAGTGAGTCACTATAGCAGTGTGCGATGGTTTTGGTGAGTCACTACAGATGTGAGTGTTCGTCCAACTGCTAAGAAATGTTAAAAAACAGAGATAAGGAAGGCAAAAAGAGAGTATGAAGTTTGTATATCAGGGCAAGCAAAGAGAAATCGTAATTTTTTTCAGTTATTTCGAACAACGGTTAGGGAATGGATAGGTACATTAAAAACTGAGAAATGTCAGCTAACTGATAATGCGAAGAGATGAGTAGTATTTTTAATAAAAATTTTATCTTCGTATTTACTAAAGAAGAGCTGAACATTATGCTTTTAGCCTAACATGTCTATGTGGGTGGGTAAGAGGACAGGTTGACTAATTTAGTAGTTACCAGGGAGGATGATAATAAACAAATAGTGAAACTCAAGCAAAACAAATCCCCAAGGCGGACGAAGTGTTTGCCAGGTTGCTTAGTGTGAGATTACCCTTTTTAGAGGTGAATAGGTTACAAGAAACCTCAGTCAGGAAAGGACTGAACTAGTATCAAACATATGCTAAGGGCAGATTATACTTTAATGACTGACCAGGGATGCATAGAGCAGCTGCAGGAGTCCAAATCCTTGGCACTCCTTATCCACTAGGTCTTGGAGCTTCTAGGGGCCTCAGGGGGAGGTCATCAGAGTAGCTCAAATGGTCCTCACAACAAATTAGTATTTATATTTGATGTGTTTGGCCATGAACTCAGTTCAAATCCAAGTAATCAAGGCAACATAAAAAGGATCACGTTAATAGCACAAATAATGGCAAAGTCAATACTGGGCACAAGGTGTCTGAAGGTGTTAACGTAAAGACACTTATACTTAACAATTAGTTTATTCATAAAACTTAATGCTAACGGTACATGGCAAGAACAGTCTGACGTTACATTAATGACAGACGTGGTGCTTGACAAGGCTAAACTAGCCGGAACACTTGCTTCCGGTTCGGACCACTCGCAGTATCACTGATCCTGTCTGCACTTAACAATAGTGGGCAACCACTCCAGACGCAATGGCAGCTTGACGAGACTGTGGCAAGTAGCAATAACATACAATGAAAGACAACGGCACATGTTGGTGCCAGATGTGGATCTGGGGATTGTTACGTACCCCTATAAGATAAGTAATTGAATTAATTAATTTGTACTTATATATTCATTGCTTATAATATGATTATATATTTCATTACATGTATATGATTATATATTCATTACTTGTAGGTGATTTATTGTGTTTACATATTTCATGACATGGATGTAATTATATATTATATGGCGGAATAGGCCCAACTTTACCCACTGTGGGAACGGTTATATTTTCTTTGTTTGCTCACGGCTGATTTCGTGGGAAAAGTGGTTTTGTATTGATCATAAGTGGGTAACATTACGTGAATCTGTAATAGTTTATCATTAGGGGGCAACGCCCCATGAGAGAGTTTTAGTTGCTGGTGGGCGTTGCCAACATTTCCCTCTGTTGTTTTATTTTAATTACTGCATGTATTAATAATTACATTATCTCTGTTATGCATGTAACTCTGAGCATTAATTAAGTTAGTTTAAGGTTAGTTTGTTGTGGGGACCATTTGAGCTACTCTGATGACCTCCCCCTGAGGCCCCTAGAAGCTCCAAGACCTAGTGGATAAGGAGTGCCAAGGATTTGGACTCCTGCAGCTGCTCTATGCATCCCTGGTCAGTCATTAAAGTATAATCTGCCCTTAGCATATGTTTGATACTAGTTCAGTCCTTTCCTGACTGAGGTTTCTTGTAACCTATTCACCTCTAAAAAGGGTAATCTCACACTAAGCAACCTGGCAAACACTTCGTCCGCCTTGGGGATTTGTTTTGCTTGAGTTTCACTATTTGTTTATTATCATCCTCCCTGGTAACTACTAAATTAGTCAACCTGTCCTCTTACCCACCCACATAGACATGTTAGGCTAAAAGCATAATGTTCAGCTCTTCTTTAGTAAATACGAAGATAAAATTTTTATTAAAAATACTACTCATCTCTTCGCATTATCAGTTAGCTGACATTTCTCAGTTTTTAATGTACCTATCCATTCCCTAACCGTTGTTCGAAATAACTGAAAAAAATTACGATTTCTCTTTGCTTGCCCTGATATACAAACTTCATACTCTCTTTTTGCCTTCCTTATCTCTGTTTTTTAACATTTCTTAGCAGTTGGACGAACACTCACATCTGTAGTGACTCACCAAAACCATCGCACACTGCTATAGTGACTCACTATAACCAACACTCACTACTGTAGTGACTCACCAAACCCAACACTCATTGTTGTTGGGACTCACCACACCCAACACTCAGTGCTGTAGTGACTCAACACACCCAACCCTCACTGCTGAAGTGGTTCTCGCAACACCTAACACTCACTGTTGTAGTGGTTCTCACCACACCCAAAAGTAAGAGCTGTAGTGGATCTCACCTAACTCCACAGTATTATAGTGTGGGTTGGTGGTGTTGTCTTTGTTGTTCCTTCTTTATGGACAACCCAACCCACAACTCGGTAGAGTGCTTATACTTCACTAGGAGATCACACTAGGCGCTTCTGGCTCTTGGAGAGGGGCTCGACGTCACACTTTTAGGGGATGCGGCTCCAATACTTACCCTCGTTGTCACATGCACACACCCACTCGAGCCACTGTGACTCCCCACTCTCTCCTTACGTGATATGATGTCTTCAATCCCCTTTGACTTATTAGTTTTCCGTCCTACCCTGTCCACAGCGGTGGTTCTTGGTTCTTTCTCTCTCTCTCTCTTTCCTTACTATTTCCAGGGAAGCCTCACTAGAACAAGGGCAAACACCAGCAAATTTCAATACATTTACTGGACAAAGCACATATACAATACATGCACATATAATAATAATAAGGAATCCTACACTCTATACTATTTCAGTCAGGTTGCACTCCAACACCATCAGAACTCTATCATCAACTTATCAAGTGGTATCCTATCTCCTGATTCACCACCTAATATTATCAACCTCCTCAAGTAGATCAAGTCTTATAATACAATGTTGCACTATCAGCAAGAGAATATATATATCTATAAACATGTACAAGGAAAATCAGCATATGAATGCAATAACATATATATATATATATATATATATATATATATATATATATATATATATATATATATATATATTAGTATATTTTGGTAGCAGTCTTTCCTGTAGACATATATTATTAAATATGACCGAAAAAGTAAGATTAATAATTCTAACACGTAACACATTTGTGAAGTCTTTGAAAATGTAATAAGTTTTACGAAACGCGCCCGTGTCGCGTCAGACTAGAAATAAAAATGAATTTTGGAGAAGTGATTTTTGACTTACCTCCAACAGTGAAGCGTAATGTACGAAAGATTGAGAAAATTCGTGTTAGAATTATTAATCTTACTTTTCGGTCATATTTAATAATATATATATATATATATATATATATATATATATATATATATATATATATATATATATATATATATATATATATATATATATATATATCAGTATAAATGTTCCTTGATACACAACAATGATCAATCGATCACCCTATCAGTCCTAGAACACATACATCTGTAGGTAATCCAGCCTACGACTGTAACTCTAAACTTCAGTATAAACACTCCTCGCCACAAGAATGCAAATAATCACCCACCTCTCACTGCGTCTTACATGCTAATGACAACCAAACACTCTATCACCTCCCTACAAGTAATCATTTAGAACTTCCCTTCCACATCTGGAAGTTCACTACCCTGATATCCTCAGGTTCTTCCGGGCTTAACTACCAGGATCCTCTGCAGCACTTCTTGGTTGCTACACCATGAAGTCTTCCTTGAGGACTTCGGTGCTTCACCCTTCTGCTAGGGTCCTCCACAGCTCTCCTGGCTGCTACACCATGAAGTTTCCTCGAGCAACTATGGCGCTTCACCACCTCTACAGAAGCACGTGACACTCCTCTTCCCTGCTTCTCCTCACAGCTCAAGGTCCTCTCCTCCACTACCTTGGAGTCTCATCAACTACTCCCTCTGTGCTGGCTTCGAAGTTCTCAGCAACTGCTTCCCCAAAGACAAACCTGCAACCCATTGACACGCCAATAAAAATGTTTCCTTATAAACACATAGACGAAATAATCCACACAATATGGTTGCATCCAACATCTATCTGCTCTCTACATGCAGTGAGAGTGGACTCCCCCGTTGGGCTGGTCCATGCTCCGCCTTGCCCAGCGGGCGGCCCCTCAACTCTGGGAGGGTCCTCCGCCACCAGTCAGTTTGCCTCAGGTGGTCGACGGGAGAGGATGTGCTGCTCATCCCTCCAGCTGTCTCTCTCATCTCCGTCCTCTCATTTGGGCTTCCTGCTTTACCAAAACGTATCTAACTTATCAATAAACATTCGCTACTGTCGCTGGGCACACAACCAACTACAAGCAATCACTATGAATTGGCTTAAATCGTGCTTACCGCAGATTGTCTGGTCGAGGGCGATCCTCCCTCTGACTGAGGCTGGTCAGGGCGCTCCCACGGCCCACGATAATGTCTCTGGGCGGCTTAATAAACACTCCTCGCCGTCCAGGACTTGAGACCACAACGTCCCCAGCTCTATTCCACAGCTGAAACGTCTGCACACTTCTCTTCTCTTGGAGATATATCACTAGGGGTTCCCTTCTGATGGGAGCTCAAACGGAGCGCGGCTTACCCCTGCGATGTCTGGCACTCAAATAAGGTCAAAGCCCTCCAGAAGCGAGCCTCACGCCTCTAGCAAAACAACCACATCTCCTAACCAGTCATTTATCTATTTTCTTATTCGCTGCCCATAATCTCAAATTGTTCATCATATCCAACCAACTATTTTACATCTGTATCTTCACCTCTGTATTTCCTGGACATTCTAGTTAGGTCAGGCTTGATAGAATAATTCTCAAAGGGGAGACTCGTTTTTTGGCTACCTGGGATCATAACAAGTCACTGCTGTAGCGACTCAAACACAACACATACTGATGCAGTGGTTCTTACCACACCCAACACTGACTGCTGTAGTGACTCACCACACCAAACACTGACTGATGTAGAGACTCACCTCACTCAACATTGACTGATGTAGAGACTCACCACACCCAACACTGACTGATGTAGAGACTCACCACACCCAACATTGACTGATGTAGAGACTCACCACACCCAACACTGACTGATGTAGAGACTCACCACAACCAACACTCACTGCTGTAGTGGCTATTATAATACCCAACACTCACATCTGCAGTGATTCACCACTTCCAACACTCCCTGCTGTAGCGACTCACCACACCCAACACTCCCTGCTGTAGTGACTCACCACACCACATACTCCCTGCTGTAGTCACCCACCACACCCAACACTCACTGTTGTAGTGATTCATCATACTCATCACTCACTGCTGTAGTGACTCACCACACCCAATGTTGGAAAGTTTCCAACACTAATACATGTATTAGTGTATTACACTATGATGATGTATTACAATACAATATCTTGTATTGTAATACATCTTCATTGTATTAACTATAGTAATTATTAACACTACTAATATGTAGAATTAATTCAATTAACGTTCCCATAGTAAGGCATAATTTAGCCAGAAAATTCCCAGCCATCATGACGCCAAGCGTCGATTGCAGACTTAAACATGAAGTCTCCCACACATGTTGGAGAAATATAGAGTTCAGTTAATAACTCTTTCTTTCTAAAAATTATTGTTCTTTATGAAAGAAATAATGATTTTGCATGTTTATGCATACTGAGCTCGAGTATTTACCCAAATTAATTATTCCAATAAAATATTACTGTGGCGTAAAATAAAAACACGTCAACCCTTCTCTTTCAATTTGTGCAATGTTAATTAGATCAATTGCCTTACGAGAAAAGGTATTATTATCCAATATATTAATTGGGGGTGATAGTTCAAATTGTACTCCTTCAGTTCCCCAAATAATTAATAGTAAACCGAAATGGTTTATGTCCGGAATCGCTGTGAGCGTCTCTGTGCATGCGTGATCGGGCGTGGTGGCGGGTCGACGGCTAGCAGCCGTGGAGTGAGGACGTTTACCGACCCTCTGTGGCTGTTGTGGGAACCGACCTGTGAGATTTATATTTATTTAATTTATATGAATTTATATTTACGTTAATTTATATACTTCGATAGCAATTTGTATAATGATAAGTGGACTGTATTTCTACAATAATCTCATAATCTCACAAATCGATCCTCTACACATTAGGGGGGTATTTATATTAATTGAATATATATGCAGCCAATCAAACTACAGTAATAGACTACATACATTGAAGAGGTTCCTTATCTTATTTGTACAGCAGGTATAACCAGGATGTAGACCACATTTTCCCTCTTTGAGGTAGCTTCCACGTGCTGGTAACTGATGCACAAACATGCTTCCTCGTCTTGACTTGTTAAAAGGGCGCTAGCTGTGAAGCCAGAAACCTAGTATATGACAGGTATTTCAGAGAAACATTGTACATGGAACAATAAAGACCTGGCTTAATTACCTTTAGTTTGAGGCTATGTCGTGCTCTAACCGGTTCACCCTATATCCTGACATTAATGGTCATAAATGAATGATAAACGGGTTTCGGATAGACACTTAACTTGAATTTGTAGACAGCGTGTTGATAATGGTACACCTTTGGTTTCCATAACACTACGTCCAAGTAAAATTAACAGGAGCTGAATTTGCTCCCGTGTGAGCCTCTGGTCTAGTATCAAACAATGGCTGCCCTCCTTCCTCCCTGATGCCTGGCTTACATTGTCCAGATTTCAGAAAGTGATAGAAGGGTCACATTTACTCTACTTTAATATTGATAATTAAGTTAATTTATATAAGATGTTTTTATGATGGTAAAGTCCAAATGTTGTAATCCACAAGTTAGTAGGAATTATTAGCTAGAGGATCATTACTACAACACTTAACGAATGATGATTGAAAGTACATGTAAGTAGACAGACTATGGATCACATATCTAAGAAAGGTCAATGGATTAAGACCGAAGCTGTTTAGCCAAATGATTAATTCCTGGAAAGAGGAATTATTCTTCGTCAGGCTTCTAGGAACAAGATTACCTCTCTAGGGATAAGGTTAATCGGATTATACCTTCCTTGAGAGGTGGGGTGAAATGGTTGAGGTAGATGGCTGACTGGAGTCAGTCTGATTGTGGGAGTGGAACTGGGAAGTCCTCCGCATCTCCGTTTGTGGCAGCAGCGAAGTGTAGCAGACAGCTATGCGAGAGCCTGTTGTGATCTTAGTGACCAAGTTAAGTCTGCAGTATGTGAGTATTGAATGTAAGACTAACCGGGTGTGGAGTGTTGTAGTAATCATTCCGTATTAGGGACTTAGGCGGAAGTTACGAGTGTGGGTGGTGATCGCGGAGGTCAAGTGGTCTATGGGTATTGGAAGTGTATTGACCAATAGAGTATGTTAATTAATATAGTATTATTTGTCAGAGTCTATTCTTTGTAATTAAATGACAAAACCCGACGGCCTTTAAATACCTTCCATATGTTCATTCATTGTGTTCCAGTACAAACCTAGTGGTACGCCTCAAGGGTCTGGTGTGTGTAGGAGTACACGGTGGTAGTAATGGTTGCTGAGGCAAAGTGTTATGTGTTGTGTATTCACTGTGTTCGGAATGAACCGGGGTTCAGCGTCACGACACAAAGACTAATGTATTTAAGAATAATTCCCACCATAATAGGTGGTGAATTATAATAGTATGTGGTGATGATATCCCATTTTCTTTAAATGGTAATTCCACTACAAGTTACGTTTTCTATGGGTAACTTGTTTATACAACACAGCTATTATCTGTATGATATATTAAATGGTGTCGGATTTTCCGACATAATTCCCCAGGGGGCTGCTCATGGGTCGAAGTCCTCTTAGAACAGACGAACACCGATACTCCTCCTTCGAATTATTTGATTAATTTGCTGTTAGTAGTTAGTAATCACACATTTGTGCGTCTGTTCGTACAGGACGGATGTCCCGTACTAGAGTTGCAGGGGTTAGAAGTTTAATGCGATTTCATTTCCCTGTCAACTCTTGAAAGGCTAATATTCAAGCCTTATTACATATTATTTAACCCAGAAGACTGAATGTAATCAAGTACTACAGTCAAGTATGATTCAGGGACTGCAGTGAGATCAGTGACATTAGATATAACTTGAAGTTTGTTCAGGTAACTAGTCACTGATATATAAACACTGAGGCCCATGGAATACATCTTGATTAAATAATAAATGTATCAAATCAGTCATCAGATTTATTAGGGTTTAATTTAGTTAATTGATTCAGAAGATTGAATAGCTCATCATTAAAGTAAAGTATGGTTCTGAGACTGCAGTGGGTTCAGTGACATTGGTCGCAGTGACTTGTAGCTGTTTAAGCTACTGTTCACTGATTTGCCACTGAGGCCTCATGAACTCATCTTCAGCTTTAAATGATGATACTAACATCAACCTCTGTTGGTATAGTCAGCTGTAATCTCCTTAGTATAATGCTACTGGAGAAATATAATCAGCTGACAAATTTAGATTTCTATTGGTATTGTTTATCTGCAGGCATAGGTCTCCTCAGGCTTGATACTGGGCCTGAGAGTAATTTACCTCCTGCAGAGTTTAACATGGTTATGCCCTGATATTTAGTAGGGCTACCGATGAATCGATGGCAATAGTCTGTCCCTACAATGAGACCGAAGTCAGTGAGGTGATCAGACTTAATATTATCTGCCAATTTTATTCCTCTATTTCTCAGGAATTTGGCTGTTGCTCTCAGACCTTGAACTTGTAGGTCTACTGGTATTTTGTCCACCACAATGGCTTGTACTCGACAGACGTACCTGCCTAAACGTACTGATGGTTGTACCACCTGGTAGACTTGAGGTCCTGCATCTGTTACAAACCCTGAGATGTTGAATGACGTCTGGGCTACAGGCCTTAATTGTAATTCATCTGCCAACCTTTTAGTGATGTATGTTCTCTGGGATCCTTGGTCAAACAACCCTCGGGTATGGACCTTGGCCCTCTTATTCAGGATGGTAATTTGGGCAGTAGGCAAAGTCGTATTACCTTTAGACTTTGCCGATTGGACACTCTTTGTTTGTTGCACCTTGCAGTATTGTACTGTGGTGGGAATGCTATCTTCCACCTTGGGGTTTGGAGACGTTGTTTTGGTGTCTCTGCACAATGCTGCATGGTGCTGACCTTTGTTACACCTATTACAGGTGTGTAATTGGGTATCACAGTCGTTGATGTTATGTTTTCTGAGGCACCTCGTGCAATGTTGCAAATCTTTGAGTCGCTCAACACGGGCGTCACTATCAGGAAAATTAGAGCAGTGGTACATTGAATGTTTCTCATTGCAGAACAAACATGTTCCATAGCTTCCAGTACCCTTTGGTGTCACGTTCTTGGGTGACACAGTAACTATAGGCTTGGAGGGTCCCACTGCATATACGCCCACACTGCTACTGTTCCACTTTGGTGTTGAATTATATTGTCTAGATTGATTTGGAGTACCTTTGGTACTCTTTGGTTTACTATTATTAGTTTCTGAGGGTTTACTTGGTGGTTTTAATTTGTCATGTGTTCGTAATTGATGAACTACTGACTTTAAACCTTCAGATATTTCATTCATGAATAAGATACTTTTATTGTAATGAGCACTCATTTGTCTCAATATGTCCCTAGGTATTTTCTCCTGGACAATTATTTTCAAGACCCACTCAGCCCCGTTTGTATCTGCTGTCAGGCTGAGGGCATTGATCAATGATTCTATCTCCAGCTTGAAGACTTGGAGTGAATCAGCTGAAGCCTCCGATGGGGGTAAATGCAACAGCTCATGAACTAAATGTGATGTTCTTACTTCTGGATCAGTATAATTATCTTTGAGGAGTTTTACTGCCAGATCATAGCCATCATTAGTTAATCTCAGATGGGATACTACTGTTTTAGCCTCACCTGATAATTGGCCTTGCAAATAAGAGAATTTACTACTCTTTGGTAAAGATTGTTTTGAGTCTACAAGGTCAACGAATTTGTTCCAAAATTCGTCCCAATCTTCCTCATCTTTTCCTGAGAAAGTGGGTAAATTAATTGGAGGGAGTCGAGCTTCTGCTTGACTCGTATTAGATGCAACTGTTGCTGTTGTTGCTGTTGCCTTGTTCTGGGCAATTAATTTGACATAAGGCTGTAATGTGGCCTGAGTGTGATCTTCATAATTCGCAAGATCAACCATAATGTCGTCTATTTCTGTTTCTGATAAATTGGTGTTGGCAAGTTCAGCCACATATGTTGCTATTTGACATTTGATTTGCTCAAATTTACCTGCAGCTGCTTGATAATAGCTTTCCAGGTCAGCATAATCAACTGGAGATTGTTGTGACAAATCTTCACATTTCTTGATCTGTCTTGTTAAGTGGCCTTTAAGACCTGCAAGGGTACTTTTCATTCTCCCTGCATTATCCATACTGGCTAGTTGGTGAAGCCTTGTGGGGCTTGTACTTGGGCTGCTCATAATACTGAACAAGCTCTAATGGTAGCCTAGGGTAAAATGCACTCACTAGGCAATAATCCTACCTCTACTAGAGGTTAGCACTTAAAATTAATACACATTATATATATACAATCATACACACTAATGATTTGAGTGATAAACCAGTGTCACTGTAAGTACCTTTAGGTTAGCTCTTCTATATCACCCTAGGATGGTAGAGACACTAATTAATCACTCAAAGGTGTAATGATCATAAGTAAATTATTATATATACAACTCAACTCGAGTTGATAAAAATTACACCCAAAATAGGGTCTGGACCATTCATTAATGGTGTTAGGTTGATCAATATAGTACAACTGACTATGGTAATAATGGGACTAGGATGAGCAATAATAGTTCAACTAGTCATATCCTACCCTGTTATGGGTTGGCAATTAGTAAATATTATACTGTGATCACTAGTGCAATATATATTAAATAATTCTCTATTTTGAAGAAATAATATACACAATTATTGATAATAGCCTCTTAATTAGCCTCTATGAAACTTCTAATATTATCTAGAAGTATTAAATATTATTGGTGACCTCGCGAAATAAACTCCACAAAATTCGTAGATAATCTCTCGCGAAATGTAACACCACAAAATCCGTGAACAATCTTGCGAGGACACAGCCACTAATTTGGCTGGCTTCTATATTAGCGCTGTCATTTCACAGAATAACACGCCACCAAATCTCTGTGGGTGTGCATGAAACCACTGACGAAGCTGATCTGAACTGAGCGGGGCTCGTGAACTCGCACGAGTCAACGCCGCCGTCATTGACTGCTGGCTTTGTTTAAATAACACTGCACTAGTATATTTAATGAATCCACTGGTTAACTGGTTCATCCGGTACTAAGATGACCAAATGTGGGTTCAAAGGATCAAATAATCCGTCATCCGGTTCGAAGATGACCAAATAATGTGGGAACCGACCTGTGAGATTTATATTTATTTAATTTATATGAATTTATATTTACGTTAATTTATATACTTCGATAGCAATTTGTATAATGATAAGTGGACTGTATTTCTGCAATAATCTCATAATCTCACAAATCGATCCTCTACACATTAGGGGGGTATTTATATTAATTGAATATATATGCAGCCAATCAAACTACAGTAATAGACTACATACATTGAAGAGGTTCCTTATCTTATTTGTACAGCAGGTATAACCAGGATGTAGACCACATTTTCCCTCTTTGAGGTAGCTTCCACGTGCTGGTAACTGATGCACAAACATGCTTCCTCGTCTTGACCTGTTAAAAGGGCGCTAGCTGTGAAGCCAGAAACCTAGTATATGACAGGTATTTCAGAGAAACATTGTACATGGAACAATAAAGACCTGGCTTAATTAACTTTAGTTTGAGGCTATGTCGTGCTCTATCCGGTTCACCCTATATCCTGACATTAATGGTCATAAATGAATGATAAACGGGTTTCGGATAGACACTTAACTTGAATTTGTAGACAGCGTGTTGATAATGGTACACCTTTAGTTTCCATAACACTACGTCCAAGTAAAATTAACAGGAGCTGAATTTGCTCCCGTGTGAGCCTCTGGTCTAGTATCAAACAATGGCTGCCCTCCTTCCTCCCTGATGCCTGGCTTACATTGTCCAGATTTCAGAAAGTGATAGAAGGGTCACATTTACTCTACTTTAATATTGATAATTAAGTTAATTTATATGAGATGTTTTTATGATGGTAAAGTCCAAAGACTAATGTATTTAAGAATAATTTCCAGCAGAATAGCTGGTGAATTTATAATGGTATGTGGTGATATCCCGTTTTCTATAGACGGTAATTCCACTACAAGTTACGTTTTCTATGGGTAACTTGTTTATACAACACAGCTATTATCTGTATGATATATTAAATGGTGTCGGATTTTCCGACATAATTCCCCAGGGGGCTGCTCACGGGTTGAAGTCCTCTTAGAACAGACAAACACCGATACTCCTCCTTCGAATTATTTGATTAATATGCTGTTAGTAGTTAGTAATCACACATTTGTGCGTCTGTTCGTACAGGACGGATGTCTCGTACTAGAGTTGCAGGGGTTAGAAGTTTAATGCGATTTCATTTCCCTGTCAACTCTTGAAAGGTTAATATTCAAGCCTTATTACATATTATTTAACCCAGAAGACTGAATGTGATCAAGTACTACAGTCAAGTATGATTCAGGGACTGCAGTGAGATCAGTGACATTAGATATAACTTGAAGTTTGTTCAGGTAACTAGTCACTGATATATAAACACTGAGGCCCATGGAATACATCTTGATTAAATAATAAATGTATCAAATCAGTCATCAGATTTATTAGGGTTTAATTTAGTTAATTGATTCAGAAGATTGAATAGCTCATCATTAAAGTAAAGTATGGTTCTGAGACTGCAGTGGGTTCAGTGACATTGGTCGCAGTGACTTGTAGCTGTTTAAGCTACTGTTCACTGATTTGCCACTGAGGCCTCATGAACTCATCTTCAGCTTTAAATGATGATACTAACATCAACCTCTGTTGGTATAGTCAGCTGTAATCTCCTTAGTATAATGCTACTGGAGAAATATAATCAGCTGACAAATTTAGATTTCTATTGGTATTGTTTATCTGCAGGCATAGGTCTCCTCAGGCTTGATACTGGGCCTGAGAGTAATTTACCTCCTGCAGAGTTTAACATGGTTATGCCCTGATATTTAGTAGGGCTACCGATGAATCGATGGCAATAGTCTGTCCCTACAATGAGACCGAAGTCAGTAAGGTGATCAGACTTAATATTATCTGCCAATTTTATTCCTCTATTTCTCAGGAATTTGGCTGTTGCTCTCAGACCTTGAACTTGTAGGTCTACTGGTATTTTGTCCACCACAATGGCTTGTACTCGACAGACGTACCTGCCTAAACGTACTGATGGTTGTACCACCTGGTAGACTTGAGGTCCTGCATCTGTTACAAACCCTGAGATGTTGAATGACGTCTGGGCTACAGGCCTTAATTGTAATTCATCTGCCAACCTTTTAGTGATGTATGTTCTCTGGGATCCTTGGTCAAACAACCCTCGGGTATGGACCTTGGCCCTCTTATTCAGGATGGTAATTTGGGCAGTAGGCAAAGTCGTATTACCTTTAGACTTTGCCGATTGGACACTCTTTGTTTGTTGCACCTTGCAGTACTGTACTGTGGTGGGAATGCTATCTTCCACCTTGGGGTTTGGAGACGTTGTTTTGGTGTCTCTGCACAATGCTGCATGGTGCTGACCTTTGTTACACCTATTACAGGTGTGTAATTGGGTATCACAGTCGTTGATGTTATGTTTTCTGAGGCACCTCGTGCAATGTTGCAAATCTTTGAGTCGCTCAACACGGGCGTCACTATCAGGAAAATTAGAGCAGTGGTACATTGAATGTTTCTCATTGCAGAACAAACATGTTCCATAGCTTCCAGTACCCTTTGGTGTCACGTTCTTGGGTGACACAGTAACTATAGGCTTGGAGGGTCCCACTGCATATACGCCCACACTGCTACTGTTCCACTTTGGTGTTGAATTATATTGTCTAGATTGATTTGGAGTACCTTTGGTACTCTTTGGTTTACTATTATTAGTTTCTGAGGGTTTACTTGGTGGTTTTAATTTGTCATGTGTTCGTAATTGATGAACTACTGACTTTAAACCTTCAGATATTTCATTCATGAATAAGATACTTTTATTGTAATGAGCACTCATTTGTCTCAATATGTCCCTAGGTATTTTCTCCTGGACAATTATTTTCAAGACCCACTCAGCCCCGTTTGTATCTGCTGTCAGGCTGAGGGCATTGATCAATGATTCTATCTCCAGCTTGAAGACTTGGAGTGAATCAGCTGAAGCCTCCGCTGGGGGTAAATGCAACAGCTCATGAACTAAATGTGATGTTCTTACTTCTGGATCAGCATAATTATCCTTGAGGAGTTTTACTGCCAGATCATAGCCATCATTAGTTAATCTCAGATGGGATACTACTGTTTTAGCCTCACCTGATAATTGGCCTTGCAAATAAGAGAATTTACTACTCTTTGGTAAAGATTGTTTTGAGTCTACAAGGTCAACGAATTTGTTCCAAAATTCGTCCCAATCTTCCTCATCTTTTCCTGAGAAAGTGGGTAAATTAATTGGAGGGAGTCGAGCTTCTGCTTGACTCGTATTAGATGCAACTGTTGCTGTTGTTGCTGTTGCCTTGTTCTGGGCAATTAATTTGACATAAGGCTGTAATGTGGCCTGAGTGTGATCTTCATAATTCGCAAGATCAACCATAATGTCGTCTATTTCTGTTTCTGATAAATTGGTGTTGGCAAGTTCAGCCACGTATGTTGCTATTTGACATTTGATTTGCTCAAGTTTACCTGCAGCTGCTTGATAATAGCTTTCCAGGTCAGCATAATCAACTTGAGATTGTTGTTACAAATCTTCACATTTCTTGATCTGTCTTGTTAAGTGGCCTTTAAGACCTGCAAGGGTACTTTTCATTCTCCCTGCATTATCCATACTGGCTAGTTGGTGAAGCCTTGTGGGGCTTGTACTTGGGCTGCTCATAATACTGAACAAGCTCTAATGGTAGCCTAGGGTAAAATGCACTCACTAGGCAATAATCCTACCTCTACTAGAGGTTAGCACTTAAAATTAATACACATTATATATATACAATCATACACACTAATGATTTGAGTGATAAACCAGTGTCACTGTAAGTACCTTTAGGTTAGCTCTTCTATATCACCCTAGGATGGTAGAGACACTAATTAATCACTCAAAGGTGTAATGATCATAAGTAAATTATTATATATACAACTCAACTCGAGTTGATAAAAATTACACCCAAAATAGGGTCTGGACCATTCATTAATGGTGTTAGGTTGATCAATATAGTACAACTGACTATGGTAATAATGGGACTAGGATGAGCAATAATAGTTCAACTAGTCATATCCTACCCCTGTTGTGGGTTGGCAATTAGTAAATATTATACTGTGATCACTAGTGCAATATATATTAAATAATTCTCTATTTTGAAGAAATAATATACACAATTATTGATAATAGCCTCTTAATTAGCCTCTATGAAACTTCTAATATTATCTAGAAGTATTAAATATTATTGGTGACCTCGCGAAATAAACTCCACAAAATTCGTAGATAATCTCTCGCGACATGTAACACCACAAAATCCGTGAACAATCTTGCGAGGACACAGCCACTAATTTGGCTGGCTTCTATATTAGCGCTGTCATTTCACAGAATAACACGCCACCAAATCTCTGTGGGTGTGCATGAAACCGCTGACGAAGCTGATCTGAACTGAGCGGGGCTCGTGAACTCGCACGAGTCAACGCCGCCGTCATTGACTGCTGGCTTTGTTTAAATAACACTGCACTAGTATATTTAATGAATCCACTGGTTAACTGGTTCATCCGGTACTAAGATGACCAAATGTGGATTCAAAGGATCAAATAATCCGTCATCCGGTTCGAAGATGACCAAATAATGTGGGAACCGACCTGTGAGATTTATATTTATTTAATTTATATGAATTTATATTTACGTTAATTTATATACTTCGATAGCAATTTGTATAATGATAAGTGGACTGTATTTCTGCAATAATCTCATAATCTCACAAATCGATCCTCTACACATTAGGGGGGTGTTTATATTAATTGAATATATATGCAGCCAATCAAACTACAGTAATAGACTACATACATTGAAGAGGTTCCTTATCTTATTTGTACAGCAGGAATAACCAGGATGTAGACCACATTTTCCCTCTTTGAGGTAGCTTCCACGTGCTGGTAACTGATGCACAAACATGCTTCCTCGTCTTGACCTGTTAAAAGGGCGCTAGCTGTGAAGCCAGAAACCTAGTATATGACAGGTATTTCAGAGAAACATTGTACATGGAACAATAAAGACCTGGCTTAATTACCTTTAGTTTGAGGCTATGTCGTGCTCTAACCGGTTCACCCTATATCCTGACATTAATGGCCATAAATGAATGATAAACGGGTTTCGGATAGACACTTAACTTGAATTTGTAGACAGCGTGTTGATAATGGTACACCTTTGGTTTCCATAACACTACGTCCAAGTAAAATTAACAGTAGCCGAATTTGCTCCCGTGTGAGCCTCTGGTCTAGTATCAAACAATGGCTGCCCTCCTTCCTCCCTGACGCCTGGCTTACATTGTCCAGATTTCAGAAAGTGATAGAAGGGTCACATTTACTCTACTTTAATATTGATAATTAAGTTAATTTATATAAGATGTTTTTATGATGGTAAAGTCCAAAGACTAATGTATTTAAGAATAATTCCCACCATAATAGGTGGTGAATTATAATAGTATGTGGTGATGATATCCCATTTTCTTTAAATGGTAATTCCACTACAAGTTACGTTTTCTATGGGTAACTTTTTTATACAACACAGTTATTATCTGTATGATATATTAAATGGTGTCGGATTTTCCGACATAATTCCCCAGGGGGCTGCTCACGGGTCGAAGTCCTCTTAGAACAGACGAACACCGATACTCCTCCTTCGAATTATTTGATTAATTTGCTGTTAGTAGTTAGTAATCACACATTTGTGCGTCTGTTCGTACAGGACGGATGTCCCGTACTAGAGTTGCAGGGGTTAGAAGTTTAATGCGATTTCATTTCCCTGTCAACTCTTGAAAGGCTAATATTCAAGCCTTATTACATATTATTTAACCCAGAAGACTGAATGTAATCAAGTACTACAGTCAAGTATGATTCAGGGACTGCAGTGAGATCAGTGACATTAGATATAACTTGAAGTTTGTTCAGGTAACTAGTCACTGATATATAAACACTGAGGCCCATGGAATACATCTTGATTAAATAATAAATGTATCAAATCAGTCATCAGATTTATTAGGGTTTAATTTAGTTAATTGATTCAGAAGATTGAATAGCTCATCATTAAAGTAAAGTATGGTTCTGAGACTGCAGTGGGTTCAGTGACATTGGTCGCAGTGACTTGTAGCTGTTTAAGCTACTGTTCACTGATTTGCCACTGAGGCCTCATGAACTCATCTTCAGCTTTAAATGATGATACTAACATCAACCTCTGTTGGTATAGTCAGCTGTAATCTCCTTAGTATAATGCTACTGGACAAATATAATCAGCTGACAAATTTAGATTTCTATTGGTATTGTTTATCTGCAAGTATAGGTCTCCTCAGGCTTGATACTGGGCTTGAGAGTAATTTACCTCCTGCAGAGTTTAACATGGTTATGCCCTGATATTTAGTAGGGCTACCGATGAATCGATGGCAATAGTCTGTCCCTACAATGAGACCGAAGTCAGTGAGGTGATCAGACTTAATATTATCTGCCAATTTTATTCCTCTATTTCTCAGGAATTTGGCTGTTGCTCTCAGACCTTGAACTTGTAGGTCTACTGGTATTTTGTCCACCACAATGGCTTGTACTCGACAGAGGTACCTGCCTAAACGTACTGATGGTTGTACCACCTGGTAGACTTGAGGTCCTGCATCTGTTACAAACCCTGAGATGTTGAATGACGTCTGGGCTACAGGCCTTAATTGTAATTCATCTGCCAACCTTTTAGTGATGTATGTTCTCTGGGATCCTTGGTCAAACAACCCTCGGGTATGGACCTTGGCCCTCTTATTCAGGATGGTAATTTGGGCAGTAGGCAAAGTCGTATTACCTTTAGACTTTGCCGATTGGACACTCTTTGTTTGTTGCACCTTGCAGTACTGTACTGTGGTGGGAATGCTATCTTCCACCTTGGGGTTGGAGACGTTGTTTTGGTGTCTCTGCACAATGCTGCATGGTGCTGACCTTTGTTACACCTATTACAGGTGTGTAATTGGGTATCACAGTCGTTGATGTTATGTTTTCTGAGGCACCTCGTGCAATGTTGCAAATCTTTGAGTCGCTCAACACGGGCGTCACTATCAGGAAAATTAGAGCAGTGGTACATTGAATGTTTCTCATTGCAGAACAAACATGTTCCATAGCTTCCAGTACCCTTTGGTGTCACGTTCTTGGGTGACACAGTAACTATAGGCTTGGAGGGTCCCACTGCATATACGCCCACACTGCTACTGTTCCACTTTGGTGTTGAATTATATTGTCTAGATTGATTTGGAGTACCTTTGGTACTCTGTGGTTTACTATTATTAGTTTCTGAGGGTTTACTTGGTGGTTTTAATTTGTCATGTGTTCGTAATTGATGAACTACTGACTTTAAACCTTCAGATATTTCATTCATGGATAAGATACTTTTATTGTAATGAGCACTCATTTGTCTCAATATGTCCCTAGGTATTTTCTCCTGGACAATTATTTTCAAGACCCACTCAGCCCCGTTTGTATCTGCTGTCAGGCTGAGGGCATTGATCAATGATTCTATCTCCAGCTTGAAGACTTGGAGTGAATCAGCTGAAGCCTCCGCTGGGGGTAAATGCAACAGCTCATGAACTAAATGTGATGTTCTTACTTCTGGATCAGCATAATTATCCTTGAGGAGTTTTACTGCCAGATCATAGCCATCATTAGTTAATCTCAGATGGGATACTACTGTTTTAGCCTCACCTGATAATTGGCCTTGCAAATAAGAGAATTTACTACTCTTTGGTAAAGATTGTTTTGAGTCTACAAGGTCAACGAATTTGTTCCAAAATTCGTCCCAATCTTCCTCATCTTTTCCTGAGAAAGTGGGTAAATTAATTGGAGGGAGTCGAGCTTCTGCTTGACTCGTATTAGATGCAACTGTTGCTGTTGCCTTGTTCTGGGCAATTAATTTGACATAAGGCTGTAATGTGGCCTGAGTGCGATCTTCATAATTCGCAAGATCAACCATAATGTCGTCTATTTCTGTTTCTGATAAATTGGTGTTGGCAAGTTCAGCCACATATGTTGCTATTTGACATTTGATTTGCTCAAATTTACCTGCAGCTGCTTGATAATAGCTTTCCAGGTCAGCATAATCAACTGGAGATTGTTGTGACAAATCTTCACATTTCTTGATCTGTCTTGTTAAGTGGCCTTTAAGACCTGCAAGGGTACTTTTCATTCTCCCTGCATTATCCATACTGGCTAGTTGGTGAAGCCTTGTGGGGCTTGTACTTGGGCTGCTCATAATACTGAACAAGCTCTAATGGTAGCCTAGGGTAAAATGCACTCACTAGGCAATAATCCTACCTCTACTAGAGGTTAGCACTTAAAATTAATACACATTATATATATACAATCATACACACTAATGATTTGAGTGATAAACCAGTGTCACTGTAAGTACCTTTAGGTTAGCTCTTCTATATCACCCTAGGATGGTAGAGACACTAATTAATCACTCAAAGGTGTAATGATCATAAGTAAATTATTATATAAACAACTCAACTCGAGTTGATAAAAATTACACCCAAAATAGGGTCTGGACCATTCATTAATGGTGTTAGGTTGATCAATATAGTACAACTGACTATGGTAATAATGTGACTAGGATGAGCAATAATAGTTCAACTAGTCATATCCTACCCTGTTGTGGGTTGGCAATTAGTAAATATTATACTGTGATCACTAGTGCAATATATATTAAATAATTCTCTATTTTGAAGAAATAATATACACAATTATTGATAATAGCCTCTTAATTAGCCTCTATGAAACTTCTAATATTATCTAGAAGTATTAAATATTATTGGTGACCTTGCGAAATAAACTCCACAAAATTCGTAGATAATCTCTCGCGAAATGTAACACCACAAAATCCGTGAACAATCTTGCGAGGACACAGCCACTAATTTGGCTGGCTTCTATATTAGCGCTGTCATTTCACAGAATAACACGCCACCAAATCTCTGTGGGTGTGCATGAAACCGCTGACGAAGCTGATCTGAACTGAGCGGGGCTCGTGAACTCGCACGAGTCAACGCCGCCGTCATTGACTGCTGGCTTTGTTTAAATAACACTGCACTAGTATATTTAATGAATCCACTGGTTAACTGGTTCATCCGGTACTAAGATGACCAAATGTGGGTTCAAAGGATCAAATAATCCGTCATCCGGTTCGAAGATGACCAAATAATGTGGGAACCGACCTGTGAGATTTATATTTATTTAATTTATATGAATTTATATTTACGTTAATTTATATACTTCGATAGCAATTTGTATAATGATAAGTGGACTGTATTTCTGCAATAATCTCATAATCTCACAAATCGATCCTCTACACATTAGGGGGGTGTTTATATTAATTGAATATATATGCAGCCAATCAAACTACAGTAATAGACTACATACATTGAAGAGGTTCCTTATCTTATTTGTACAGCAGGTATAACCAGGATGTAGACCACATTTTCCCTCTTTGCGGTAGCTTCCACGTGCTGGTAACTGATGCACAAACATGCTTCCTCGTCTTGACCTGTTAAAAGGGCGCTAGCTGTGAAGCCAGAAACCTAGTATATGACAGGTATTTCAGAGAAACATTGTACATGGAACAATAAAGACCTGGCTTAATTACCTTTAGTTTGAGGCTATGTCGTGCTCTAACCGGTTCACCCTATATCCTGACATTAATGGCCATAAATGAATGATAAACGGGTTTCGGATAGACACTTAACTTGAATTTGTAGACAGCGTGTTGATAATGGTACACCTTTGGTTTCCATAACACTACGTCCAAGTAAAATTAACAGGAGCCGAATTTGCTCCCGTGTGAGCCTCTGGTCTACTATCAAACAATGGCTGCCCTCCTTCCTCCCTGATGCCTGGCTTACATTGTCCAGATTTCAGAAAGTGATAGAAGGGTCACATTTACTCTACTTTAATATTGATAATTAAGTTAATTTATATAAGATGTTTTTATGATGGTAAAGTCCAAAGACTAATGTATTTAAGAATAATTCCCACCATAATAGGTGGTGAATTATAATAGTATGTGGTGATGATATCCCATTTTCTTTAAACGGTAATTCCACTACAAGTTACGTTTTCTATGGGTAACTTGTTTATACAACACAGCTATTATCTGTATGATATATTAAATGGTGTCGGATTTTCCGACAGCTGTTGGGGTTGTTTGCTGTTTTGGTCACCAGGTGGTGTGGACGTCTCAGCCCTCCCAGTTTTGTTGCCTGCCTGGCTGCGTTGACGGGGCGGTTCTGACATGGGGGGCCATCTTCCTCCTGTTCAGCGTGTGAACTCCGTGGGCCTTGAGTTCACTTGTAAGGCTGGTTATATACCATCGAGATGGTGATGTGTGACATGCTTCGTATCCCGGTGGATGCTATCTACGGTGTGGAGCTAGTTATGGCCCACCGGGTTGTTATTAAGTTCGTGGTGGAGGAGGAGTACCGGGACTTCCTCCGTCGGTACAGGGGCCGTACGTTGCCGTTGCCAGATGATGCCGGCTCTGTGGCGATTTCGGACTGCAGTGGTGCCCTAACTTTTGTCAGTGTCCATGGTGCACCCCTGGAGTTCCCTGATGACCTCCTCTGGCGTTACTTCGGGGGGTTTGGTACTGTTGTCAGCGTGCGGGTGAACACGCTCATCTCGGGGCGGTATGCTGGGAGGCGAACAAACATTTGCACGTTGGGGATGCGCCTGTGTTCGGATATACCTTCTTCTGTCCGGCTTATGGGATACTACATCCGGGTGTATTATGCCCGGCAGCCTCGTACCTTTTTCCGATGTTGCCTGTTGGGGCATCAGGCTGCCGGGTGCATTGAGGCCCCAGCTGCTCCTGTCAACTTGTTCCGAGACGAGGATTTTCTGCCGCTCCCACTGGAGGCAGTCTCCGGTGATGATGATGAGGAGGTGCATGTCCCATTTGCTGCTGCAGCTGCCCCGGCGGCGCCTGACGTTCCTCCGGTTGTTGCCGTCCCTCCTTCAGGTATTGCGGTACCGTCGGTTGGTCTGCCTGATCCTGTCGCTGTCCCAGCTGCTCCAGTGGGCCTTCCCGGAGCTCCCTGTGTGACGTCGCGTTTTGGCTTGGCGTTTCGCCTTTCCTGGCTTCGCGATTCATCCTTCACGGGTACGCCAGGGCGCATTCAATCCCCCGATCGTCGTCGCCCCTAACTCAACAACAACCACAACAACACCGGGCGTGGTGGCAGGAAGGAGGCCTGCTTCAAGCACAGTGTCGCGTGGGGCACATATGCCTCCACAGACGGGAGCCATTTAAGATGATCACGTGGTCTACAGTACTCAAACTGTTTAATTATGCGTCAACAAAGATAGTCACGGTCCGTAATCACACGTTCACAGCAGTGAACATCAGGGACTGGCAGACGCGATATCGGCAGGCTTTAGTGTTCCAACACGCTCACGTTAAGTATACCTTTTGGTTTGATGCATCATTCTAGATTGTGTATTTGTGGGTAGCCTGTCGTTAAGTTGTGTGAAGACCACCAATACAGTGTTAGTTTCTATCAGTTTTGAATTCCAATTTCAATGAATATTGGAATAATTTATAGCCAAGTCAAATGCTATTCAAATTTCCCTGATTACAGCGTGTAGACGAGGATGAACCAAGTATTTCCTCCTTCACCTACGATGTTCACCACTGGTGCTTCTTCCTTATTGGGACTTTGTGATCACGAGGACGAGTAGCGAAAAGGACTTGACTAATGCTATTATTAATTTCTATATATATTTCTATATATGCTGATCAAGAGGAATAATATAAAGCACTAATTTACTGCTCAGTACTCAATAAGTTTGCATATATTATTTCTTAGGATTTAATAATCTTTCAATATAATAATTATTTAATATTTTATGATCCTATAGAATCTACATCCTAATTAATACTCTTACTTTTCTAACCTCATTAATGAACTGGTGACGAACCACACTGATTCCTGGATATATATGAACTTTTAGAAATACCCCCAATGTTGATATTTGAGGTTTTTAACTTTAATCAATTAATAATACAGTCCATTCATTCTCTTTATGTGATTGTTAAATAATTTAACATACATAGGCACTGGTTCTATAGTGTCAGTCTTATAATCACTTTTATTTGTTTTCCCTCTTTTCTTAAAAGTGGGTGGTCCATCGATTTATATAAAATTCTCATAATTAAATAATTCCATATTTGAGTCAAAGTCCAGATACCCAACGCCCAATACTCTCTGCTGTAGTGACTCACCACACCCAACACTCTCTACTGTAGTGACTCACCACACCCAACACTCTCTGCTGTAGTGACTCACCACACCCAACACTCTCTACTGTAGTGACTCACCACACCCAACACTCTCTACTGTAGTGACTCACCACACCCAACACTCTCTGCTGTAGTGACTCACTACACCCAACACTCTCTTCTGTATTGACTCACCACACCCAACACTCTCTGCTGTAGTGACTCACCACACCCAACACTCTCTACTGTAGTGACTCACCACACCCAACACTCTCTGCTGTAGTGACTCACCACACCCAACACTCTCTGCTGTAGTGACTCACCACACCCAACACTCTCTACTGTAGTGACTCACAACACCCAACACTCTCTGCTGTAGTGACTCACTACACCCAACACTCTCTTCTGTATTGACTCACAACACCTAACACATAATGTTGTAGTGACTCAGTACACCCAACAGTCACTGCTGTAGTGATTCTCACATCCAACACTTACTGCTATATTTGTTCTCACCACACCCAACAGTCACTGCTGAAGGGGTTTTCAACACAACCAACATTCATTGTTGTAGTGGATCTCATCACACCTAACACTCACTGCTGTAGTGACTAACCACACCCAACTGTCACTGCTGAAGTGGCTCTCAACACACCCAACACTTAGTGCTGTAGTAACTCACCATACTCAACACTCACTGTTGTAGTGTCTCAGCAAACCTAACACTCACTGCTGCAGAGACTAACCACACCCAATAGTCACTGCTGTATTGGCTCTCACTGCACCCAACAGTTACCGCTTTGGCAGTTCTCAACACTCCCAACTGTCAATGTTCTAATGGTTCTCATCACTCCTAACACTCACTGCTGTTGTGGTTCTCACCACACCCAACAGTCACTGCTGTATTTTTCATTACACCCCTACAATCACTGTTGTGGTGCATCTAATGACACTTAACAATCACTGCTGTAGTAACTCATTATACCCAACACTCACTGCTGTAGCGACTCACCACATCCAACACTTACTGCTATATTTGTTCTCACCACACCCAACACTCACTGTTGTAGTGACTCATCACACCCACCTCTCAATGCTCTAGTGACAAACTACACCCAACATTCGCTGCTGTAGTGACTCACCTCAACTAACAGTCACTGCTGTAGTGGTGTTTTTGTTTCTACACTTCAACTCAGCCACCTTGCACCTAACCTCCCTTTACTTAACTTCAAATGTATTGTGTTTAAGGGAGGAAAGTGTTATTTATGCAGTAGACCAACCACCATGAACCTAACCTCTAATACCAGGATCTTTGTACAATGTTTCTTCTTATTCTCAGCCTTGTTTTGTTTTTGTTTGTTTTCACATCAATAAAACGTACCCATCCCACCCAAACCTCCATTGCCTAGGGAGGGGGGGGGGGGCGTTAATGAAACAATGTGTTACTAATGGGCATTTTTCTCTACAAAAGTTAAACCATCATTAACCTAACCTTATATACACCTGGATCTGAACTTTATTTTACATCATATTTTTCAGAAAAAGTGATATGATTTACTATATCTATACACTTAACAAACCCAATTTTTCCTTGACCTAAGCAATAACTAGGGTGTTTAAACCCCCCTTCCTCACCTCCATATTATACTATACATTTATATATTAGGTTAATGAGAAAATATATTCATTCCCTAAACATATAGTATAATATGGATGTAAGGGTGGGTCTAAAAACCCTAGTTATGGGTTAGATCAAGGGAAAATTGGGTTATGTTAATTATATAGATATAGTAAATCATAAAAAAATTTCTGAAAAATTTTCAGATAAGATATTCAAGATTGATTTAAAAATTCGTGTCTGCAAGCTAAATCAACTCCATACGACAAAAGGTTTTGATTTGATGAAGTGAAGTTTCATAAACAGAGAATGACAAAGAAATTAGTGATATCCTAAAAAAAACAGAATAAGGACATGTTTAGCACCTCAATAAACAGCATGGAATTGGAAGATCCGGACAATTTCTGTATGCATGATAATCAAACTCTTGAAAATAGAACTCAATCAATTTTGTCCAAAGGGTTTGGAAAGGATGGGGGAGGGAGAGTGATGGGGAGGTGAAATTCTGGAAAAGGATGTGGGTGTAGTGAGAGAGGAGGTTTGAAAGTTTGGGTGCCTGTCCACCATGGGTTGGCATTGGTGTGGGTAGTTTGTTTGGGTGTGTAGTATGTAAGATTGTCAGTGTATTAACTGGGGTGGTTAGTGTTTGTGGCCTAGCTGGTGTTTGGTAACATTAAAGCCGTTGGAGTTGGCTACCGGAACCTAATCCTAGCAACATCAGGGTAGTTGCACTTCTTGCAGCACAGAAAAGTATATTTTGTTATTGGTTGTTTGTATTTTTATTTATTTTTATTTTTTTATGTATAAATCGGGTCCGAGATGGTTCACTCATCTGGGTCGTCTGGCAGACAACTTACTATTTGAGGTCTCGGGACGGCCTGATCATGGATGTGTCTGATCTCGTTTTGCTGGAGAATGATTCTTCTAGTTCTGTGTGGTGATTCTTGGATCTCGTAGTCACTGTTTGTGTTATTGCTTCAGGGGGTTCTTCGGGATCTGGGAAATACATATGCTTCATGCGATACAGCTGCATTCTGGTCTAGTAGCTGAGCCTGGTGTTCATTGGCATCATGTTGAGTCTCTCATGGATCTGGTCTTTTCTTACCCTGTCTGCCAGCGACAGGCGTGCCACGAAGCAAAGTGGGTTCAATGGGTTTTGGACCCATTGGATCTTATGGATAAAATTAATATAATATAATAATAATAATTCAAATAAACTAACTGGAAACAATATATTGAAAATAAAGAAAATCACTCAGCCTATTAGGCAAATCGTTCCCTGCATAGTAGGCCAAGAAATGCATTCTGGCTACTAGGTAAGACATACTGTATATTAGTATATTTTCGTAGCAATCTTTCTTGTAAACATATGTTGGTGAACATGACCGAAAAAGTAAGATTAATAATTCTAACACGAATTTGTTCAATATTTCTTATGTTTTTCTTTACTGTCGGTGGTAATGAAAATAACAATTCTCCAAAATTAATTTCTTATTATTGGTCTGACGCCTAAACGCGTTTCGTAAATCGTATTACATTTTCAAAGACTTAATTTACACACAAATTCATCGTACTTATACTCTATTGGGTGAGGTGATATGGTACAAAAGTTTTGGGTGAGGTGACAAATACAAAACAAAACACAAAACAATGGGTATAACGTGGATATCTGGATATAAGAATGGAAGTAACTGCAGAAGGCCAATTGGCCCATACTTCCTCTAGCAGCTTCCATATTGGTTCGGGGTCTTGAAATGGGTAGAATATAGTTGTGCATTAATTGGCTGTTGATTGCTGGTGTTGACTTTTTGATGTGTAGTGCCTCGCTGATGTCAAGCCCCCTGCTATTGCTGTACCTATCGATGATTTCTGTGTTGTTTGTTAAGATTTGTCTGGTAATGGGCTGGTTGTGAGAAGAGATTATATGTTGTCATGCCTATATACTGAATTCTTAGGGGCTTACAGTCCCCAAGTGGGCATTTAAAGGCATAGACGACGTTGCTCTCCTTCAAAGCGTTCTGCTTGATGGAAGGCCCAACCACTTCTGTATGTGGGTGTGTCTGTATGTGGGTGTGGGTATCTGGCTGATGATTGGCGAAAGTGGCTTTCCAGGCTTGTGGGTCTTGACATTCCCATACACTTAACCAGGTTTGCATTACCCAATAATCTTCAGCAGGTGGAGTCTGTCATAATTTTGTCACCTCACCCAAAACTTTTGTGCCACATCACCTCACCCAAAACGAGTATAAGTAGGAATGTATTTTATGTGTAAACTAAGTCTTTGAAAATGTAATAAGCATTACGAAACGCATTCAGGAGTCAGACTAGAAATAAAGAATGAATTTTGGAGAGTTAATTTATCAATTTCCCTCGACAGTGAAGAAGATTGTAAGAAATATTGAGAAGATTCGTGTTAGAATTATTAATCTAACCCTTTCGGTCATATTCAACAACATTATATATATATATATATATATATATATATATATATATATATATATATATATATATATATATATATATATATATATATATATAGATAGATAGATATATATATATTGTGACGGGAAAGTGTTGGAGTGTTGATGTTCGGCAGTCCTCCAATGGCTGGTGTCAATGCCTAGTCACACTTACAAAAAAGAGATAGACTGCTTGGATGTTTATCTGTGGTAAAGTAAGGGAAGACACGCAAAACACATAGTATGAACAATGAAACTTTAATTAATATAGAAAACAAATTAAAAACAAAGGCAATCCCTTGGCTATGTACAGTGTAAACGAACAAGTCAAAAACATATAACATAAATGAAGAATAGGGATGACGTTACTCTGCAATAATATAAAGACAAAGTGAAAATAATAAGCAGGTGCTGAGAATATAGCGCTAGCTGAGAAACATCCACCTGATAGACAGCATATATCAGTTAGTTGTTCACGGCTTGAAAGCACAAGGATATTCTGACTTCAATGGCTGGTTCAAGCCCAGACATCGACCTGGGAACGATAGTTTGCTGGTTGATGACGGAGCCGACATGGAGGGAGTGTGGAGTAGAGGGGAGTCTTGGGTACGTTTGCCTCCTGGTCAAAACGTTTTGTGCTACTGGTAGACGTATCTTGAAGGTAGCATCTTATTGTTGTATAATATACGTAACTTTATGTAGAGAAGAGCAGGCTCAATCTCTCTTGAAAGAGATTATTTTCACAATATGATATTCTGCTCGAAACGCTTTGCGTAATAGTGGCTTTAGGCATTGCATGTACTAGCTCTATTTATAAATTTATCAATATTTGTATCACACCCTATATGTATGTACTTTACCTGAATACACATTTGAATTTTGAATTTAAGCATTTGATCGTAGTGTCACGAAGCCCAGTGTTATTGTATGTTATTTACTGTGGTGATTGCAACGTGTGGACCAGTGTTCCAAGTGGTAATTAGAGCACTGGGGTCATTTGCAACAGTAAGTAAGTGTTGGGCAGTGTACTAATATAGTTTGATTTAGTGCACATTGCTGTGTGTTATTGCAAAGGGGTTGTCATTGATGGTGATTGTTGCTAGTGTTGATCAATCACCGGGGTGTGTTTTGTAGTTCAGTAAATCACTGTGGGGTCTGTGTTCTTGAGGGTTCATGCTTTGAGGGTTATTTACTAGTGTTCTGCAGTATTGTCATTGCAACCGGATTGTAAATCACTTTGATTTATTATTGTGATTATCATTGTTGTGGGTAAACTCTGCTGAAGACGAGTACTTGTGTTATATTCTCTTATTACTCTGGTAGGACATCGATGTCCAGTATTCAGTGAGGTGATTGCGAGGCAATTTATATAACGTTACCAAGGGAACGCCCATTGCTTTAAGAAAATTTGTTCTTTAACAATTTGAGTAACGTAGAATACGTTTGGGTTAATTATTCTCCTGCAAGCAGCTACGGTAGTCTCGGGGTAGCCTAGCCATCAGCCAGATAAGAATTAGAGTATTATCTGCCGTAATTAACGGTCAGTGGGCCGGGTAATTGACGTGTTTCAGGAAGTCAATGTAATTAACTTCGATCCGTGTTGATTGACTCACACGAAGGCTCCATTGTTCCATTAACGTAACGTTGTTATTTGTCTGTCCGGAAGTACCGGCACTTGATTGACTCGTGGTAAGAGTAACGTCAGTTTAGAATAAAGTAAACGTGGTGATTAGCGTCCTTAATCACCTGAATATGTCTGAGTATGGAAGGCTCAGACGGAATTCATACCCTAATGTAAATTGCTGAGCCAGTGTGAAAGGTTGCGTATTTAATTGATTAATTAATGATCTTCACCTTAGTAATTAATTGCCCTAAAGGTAATCACTAGTGAATACCGTTATCTTAGCACTTCGGACATTGTAAAATCAGAGTTTACCATCGGTGAGTGATAGTAACCGATAACGTAAATTAATGTAACTAGTAAAGAGATTAATCAGCTGTCTGGAAGTACAGGGATTAATGCGATTTACTCACTGAATGCTCGATGAGTAACGTGTTGTGTAATTTCCGCGTTACTAATGGCAGTTGTAAGAGTTATTAAATTAACATAAATGTTACTTTGTTATTAACGTAAATCAATTGTTACTGATTGTTGATCGTCCGTGGGACGGAGTGTTAACGTAAAGATTAATTTGAGGAAGGGTGCTGGAGTTGCCAGTAAACCCATTAGTCATTGATATGTCATTGACAGGCTACTAATTTGATTGCATTGCAACCGCTATTGCAGGTGTAGGCTGCAAGGAGTGTAGAGAATAGATAGGTTATTGGAGACATTTCTCATAGCCTACTGTGTCATTTGTTGTATTTGTGATTAGAGATTAAATTGTCTTGCTTGCTTGATTGAGTCCTCTGTGGTCACACCGTATGTTCGAGTTAGTTCATTAAGTAGTCCACGGGGCTGGTGTCTAGCTGTCATTGAAAGTGTCACAGGAAGGATTTCGAGTAACGTCATTGATATTTCTTTTGTTTTTGTTGTAGTAGTTAGTATTGTTTTGAATAAACTAAGTTGTTATGTTGAACACTGTCTTTTCGTTACACCCCCACACATTTATGTTGCCCTGTAAGTGTTCTGTCACACTCGACTATTAAATTGAGATTGATTCTTGAATTTGGACTAAATATACGGCACCACACAATAATAAATTATTGTTGTGAGAGCCCAGGACCTACTCGTTAGATTCACTTCGACGAATGGCGAAGGTCAACGGCCTAAGTGGAGGGGATTTCAACTTTTTGGGATCTTGTTGTTTGCTCGCGCCAAGTCAGTTGTTCATAAATGGTCCCAGAGTCAGGAATGAGCTGCTTACTACACTGGTGTGTTAGCTAAGCAAGTCCTTCCTCAGGCGACCTAATTGAATATCACAAAAGGAATAAAGGTTAAAAGGATTAAAGAAATTTTTTAGAAATTTTCCGAGCTCAATTCCTTACCATTCCATATTCTATTATTACTCTAAACTCGCACAGGCATTTCACCTTTCTTTTATGATGTTTTCAACAAAACCGTTAGGAAAGCCATTGTTGACTATGGCCAGCCTTACCCTACAGAGTTCTTCAATTGATTCTTAGGAATCAATACATATGCTGCTCTCTAGTTAGCTTTTCTTATTGTTACATCTTTTAGATTTTTGTACTTGTTTTGCTGCTTCTTTGAGTCGTGGGGTTAAGACTGTAGATGAGTATGTGCCTCGTTTTCCCCGCTTCTGTTAGTAGTTCAGCCTGAAGTGTGTCAGTAGTGATGACTTTTTTGTTGTCTTCTAACTTGTAGATGTCATCCAGAAGCATTTCGATTTCAAGGCGTTTTTGATGCTTCTTAGGTCTTGATATGAAATGGCACTTTAGGCCAATATACAAGAGGTCTCGTTGGTCCTGGCTAAGATCATGAGTAGTTAGGTATATGTAGCCGTCTTTTGGACGAGGGATTTTTTATCTGTCCTCCGTTGAAGGCTGTCAGCTTTCGGAGTGTCCTCGTTTTGACATGCGTTTTGTATTGTAGTTTTAGGCTTGATAGTTCACTGTTGATGGTTTGCTTCAGTTGGTTGGGGATGTCTTACTGGGTCCATTTAATTAACTGATGTTCAGCTTGCTCTGTAAGGGTTTGGAGGGCTTCGTGTTGAGTTGATGCCGTATGAGGTCTTGCCAATACCTATAGCTAAACCCTGCATTGCGGACTGGTGGGTCATGTGGGTTTATATTGGTGTATACTGGCAGCAGGTTTTCTTTTATGTATGTCTCATTGAATATGACAGCATATTTCGTATTTACTATTTTTTTATTTAGAGCTTCTATCCCTCTTACTAATGCTCTTGCATCAGGGTTAAGCTGGAAGAGGAGTTCACCAGTAGTCATGTTGTTTTCAAGGTGAAGAAAAGAATTCAATAACTGAAGAATGTATTACACTTATTATAAAATCGCACAACGTTTCGAAGCTAAATGGTTCATTCTCAAGTGATAAGAGATTACAGATCTCGTTAGATTTATACCAGATTTATATGAGGTGAGAGAACAGGAAGAATAAAGAGAAAGGTCAGGGGATAAATAGGTGATAAATAGGGGATAGATAGTAGATAATAAGGGAGTAAGCACATACAAAGATTAATCGAATGTAATAGTCCTATTATGTTGTGCTGTGTCTTCTGTGTTGGCATCGTTATGTTTCGGTCTTGTTCATACTCCTCTGTATTTTATAATTTTCTGCGATTCCCTTAACCACTTAATTGCGCCAGCCGAGTATTCTCAGTCGGCGGGAAACTGCGCCAACCGAGAAAACTTTTTGATTTTCCGTACCCATTCTAAATGTGTGCGAGGTTGGTTGAGTATGAAATGGACTCTTAGAACATCCAGTGAGAGGAAGCCATCATGGAAAAAATTCCCAGAATGCCCTAGGGCTGCTGGCTGGGTTAGTACTGAATAAGCAATCATGAGTGCCGCACGCGACTCTGGCTCTCATACACCTGACCGACGCAGTATTGAAAGATAATGCTCTGTCTGTGAAATTCAAAAGCCATTACTTCACTATCTTCTGGAATGTGAAGCAACCAGTGACCTTAGAAGAGCTTTAAGAGTTCCTGAATCATGCAGTGGTCACCCTGAAGCCATCAACACAGCCACTCTCCTGGTCAACAAAGGTGTCCAGCAGCTGGACACCCTCATAAAGACTGTGAAGCAGTATCCTCCCCCGCGATAACAGCTTGATGGTTAAATGCAAACTCAGAATACTGAGAAAAAAAAATTGTACCACTTACGGGCTATTCATGCCCGTGCCACCTCTTGGGTGGCTTAATCTTCATCAATCAATCATCATCAATGTGAAATTCAAACCTTATTCTTTGAAGAACATAAGGGCCATAATATTGGTGAAAAAGGCGCAATAAGGACCTAACACAAAAGTCGGATGCAAGTGATACAGCACCTATGAGGATTTCAAGAATACCTGAATCTCTTCCAGATTGACGGACACTCTTTGAGGCTAGCTGAATCTCTTCCTGAGTGGGACCGTACAAAGCGATCTTTTCAGGACTACCTTACAAATTGATCTTTTCCTATAATCTTTTCAATACTACCTTATGCTTTATAAGCTTGGTTACATACAACCTACAAGTACTAAACCCAAGCAAGGGTGTACGTGAGTGCGTTATTTTCAAGCACACAGAATGAAGCAACAGGAATCGAAAATTTATCTGTACCTGGTGTAACGAGAGCGAAGTCGCGCTGTGCACCGAAGTACTGAGTGTGTAATACAGTATATTACTGTGTAAAGAGTATGTGAAACTGTACATATTGTAATTTTAGTGAATTTTTAACAAGTAAAATTGGGACAAAAAACATTTATTGTGGACACATTACTGACACGTGTATCACGGTTCCATGGAAAATTATAAACGTTCTACTGTATACATATTGTAAAAGACACAAATATGCTTCATATACGAAAAAAAAATATAAAACCTCATTGGAAATACATAGAACAAATAATTGAAAATATATTTGTGGCAACATCCGGTGCTTGAATGGCCCGCGCGACCATGTCTGGGCGATTCCTGCACGGGCGACCAGGCCCTGATGACGTCACAGTGCACCTTGTCCACGTCCCTCACAGCCAAAGTAAGTGGAATTTGGTATTTGTTTTTACATAGACATGTTCAGGGAAGAGACTTTATCATTTTACGAAGAAAAAAGAATTTTCTGGAAACACTTTATTTCATGCACACGGGGAATTTCACAATAAACTTGGCGCAGCATGGTGGTTAAAGAAGCCGCTCAGCCCCCATCACGTGTGCTGTAGTGAAGGTAGGTACTGGCCAGTGTGACAGCACATGTGGAACCCCACACCACTTGCTAACCATCCTTCCAAGGACGCATGGTGACCCCGTATGGGCGCTTCAAAAGTAAGTTGGGTCTGAATAAGTGTGGTTCTTTTGGTGCTGTTCAGCGGGCCGTGGCGAGGCTCCTCTTGATGATGGCATTGACTTCTTAATGTCTTGCAATCTTATCTAGTAATTTGCGACATACCAGACCATGACGAACATATTGAGCTGCCATCGCAATTTCAGAGATTCACGAAATCACCGCCACTCCCTATCCTCACTATGTTTGGTGAAGATGAGGGCGGCAAGGTGAAGGGCAATTCCAATGTGGAGAGCGGCATGAGTGTACAACGAGTACTACGTTCTGGCTACTAGGTACAATTTATATATATATATATATATATATATATATATATATATATATATATATATATATATATATATATATATATATATATACATATATATATATCGTACCTAGTAGCCAGAACGCACTTCTCAGCCTATTATGCAAGGCCCGATTTGCCTAATAAGCCAAGTTTTCCTGAATTAATATATTTTCTCAAATTTTTTTCTTATGAAATGATAAAGCTACCAATTTCATTATGTATGAGGACAATTTTTTTTTATTGGAGTTAAAATTAACGTAGATATATGACCGAACCTAACCAACCCAACCTAACCTAACCTATCTTTATAGGTTAGGTAGCCGAAAAAGTTAGGTTAGGTAGGTTAGGTAGGTTAGGTAGTCGAAAAACAATTAATTCATGAAAACTTGGCTTATTTGGCAAATTGGGCCTTGCAAAGTAGGCTGTGAAGTGCGTTCTGGCTACTAGGTACGACATACATACATATATATATATATATATATATATATATATATATATATATATATATATATATATATATATATATATATATATACATATTTATATATATATATATATATATATATATATATATATATATATATATGTCGTACCTAGTAGCCAGAACGCACTTCTCGGCCTACTATGCAAGGCCTGATTTGCCTAATAAGCCAAGTTTTCATGAATTAATGTTTTTTCGACTACCTAACCTACCTAACCTAACCTAACCTAACTTTTTCGGCTACCTAACCTAACCTAATCTATAAAGATAGGTTAGGTTAGGTTAGGTAGAGTTGGTTAGGTTCGGTCATATATCTACGTTAATTTTAACTCCAATAAAAAAAAATTGACCTCATACACAATGAAATGGGTAGCTTTATCTTAGCATAAGAAAAAAAATTAGAGAAAATATATTAATTCAGGAAAACTTGGCATATTAGGCAAATTGGGCCTTGCATAGTAGGCTGAGAAGTGCGTTCTGGCTACTAGGTACGACATATATATATATATATATATATATATATATATATATATATATATATATATATATATATATATATATATATATATATATATATATATATATATATATATATATATATATATGTCGTACCTAATAGCCAGAACGCACTTCTCTGCCTACTATGCAAGGCAGGATTTGCCTAATAAGCCAAGTTTTCATGAATTAATTGTTTTTCGACTACCTAACCTACCTAACCAAACGTAACCTAACTTTTTCAGCTACCTAACCTAACCTAACCTAAAAAGATAGGTTAGGTTAGGTTAGGTAGGGTTGGTTAGGTTTGGTCATATATCTATGTTAATTTTAACTCCAATAAAAAAATATTGACCTCATACATAATGAAATGGGTAGCTTTATCATCTCATAAGAAAAAAAATTGAGAAAATATAATAATTCAGGAAAACTTGGCTTATTAGGCAAATCAGGCCTTGCATAGTAGGCCGAGAAGTGCGTTCTGGCTACTAGGTACGACATATATATATATATATTATTAAATATGACCGAAAAAGTAAGATTAATAATTCTAACACGAATTTCTCGATCTTTCTTACGTTTCTTTTCACTGTTGATGGTAATTCAAAAATCAATTTTATGACTTTTGATTTTGATTAATTAAATGATTTTTGAAATACCATCAACAGTGAAAAGAAACGTAAGAAAGATCGAGAAAATTCGTGTTAGAATTATTAATCTTACTTTTTCGGTCATATTTAATAATATATGTCTACAGGAAAGACTGCTACCAAAATATACTTATATATATATATATATATATATATATATATATATATATATATATATATATATATATATATATATATATATATAGACGAATAGATTGATAGATATATGGATAGATGGTCAGATAGATAGATGTATAGATGAAAGAAATGATAGATTGATAGCTGAATGGATATATAGATGGATGTATAGATAGATAAGTAGATACATAGGAAGATGGATAGATAGATGGAGAGATCGATGAATGGATAGATGTACTCACCTAGTTGTACTTGCATGGGTTGAGCTCTGGCTCTTTGATCCCGCCTCTCAATTCTCAATCAACAAGTGTACAGATTCTAGAGCTTACTGGGCTCTATCATATCGACATTTGAAACTGTGAATGGAGTCTGCCTCCGCCACATCACTGCCTAATGCATTCCAAATTAATGCTGCCGAATGCATTAGGCAGATGTATAGAGGGATGGTTGGATAGATGGATAGATGGACAGGTAAGCTAACAGATAGATGGATGGATAGATAATTGGACAAATGGGAAACATAGAGACTCGGGTTATGCCACATACCCCGTAGTTGATAAATAAATATAACAAAATTTTTCTATGGTATTTAGATCAATTGTTATTAGTTACAGTACATTAGTTACATTTGTACTGTCTTCATTCTCGTTATCATTAATCTGGTGAGAATGAGTAATCATTCTCACCAGAGCGTGCTAAACACAAAAAAAAAAAAATCAACTAAGCTGTACAAGCAAAAATAGTTCCTTACGCATTAAACAATTTGTAAATAATGATTTAGTTAATTAATTAGGAATTTTATATTATTCAGGGGGTGAAGGCGAGGCCTGCGACGACATGAGACTGCTGGACCTTAGCTGCCAGGAGGCCCTTGTCCTCCTCACGTTGTTGACTGTATGCTGGACAACACCCACAGGTGAGTCACTTAGCTGCCAGGAGGCCCTTGTCCTCCTCTTGTTGTTGACTGTCTGCTGGACACCTGCAGGTGATCCCCGGTGGCTCCCTGACACCATCCCTGCCCAAGAAAGTTGGGTTTCTTGCAGCACTCGTCTGAACGTTCTGAAAGTTTTATGAGTTTCGATAGTTTGTGGTAGCATGTCACCACTTCCTCGGTGGTGGCATAAATTAATAAATGACACGGCTCCTTGCACTACTGTGAGGGATCCAGGTTCTAGTTCTGGGTCGAAGGTAGGCCAGAGAACTCCGCGATTGGAGGAACCTAGTTGATGGCACCTAAATCGGAGAGAGTAGCTTCAGAGATCCTTTAGGGATCACCCAGAAACTGGCTTTTCATTACATTCAAAGATGTTACATTCATTTCACAGCTAGACAATTTCATGAGAATTCATTCGCTGATGGTGTTCACTTCTCACAGGATTCTCCAGGTTATTTTCCTATTATAATAATAAATACTATAAACGTCTAATGCGTGGCTACTAAAGATTATTTTAATTTCTATTCATTTATATTATTGAGTTTAGTGAGTAGGTTAACATTAAAATTATATAATCTAAATAAAAAACTGTTACACGTATCCTAGTTTGCTGTAATATTATACAATTATAGTTGTTTAGTGCCAACCTACAAAGGTAGGATTTATACAATAACAATTTACAAATAAAGCTAGGCATTGAACTAAATACTGTCCTACCTAGTGAAGTCAACATTATATTTCGATGTTCAGACGCTTAGAGGTGGGACAATAATTAGCACGAGTTGTGCTGAATATTATGCAGTGTTTATTATATGTATATTAACATTACTTAAATTTAATTAAAATATTTATTTCTGTTATGTCACGCCTGTGAGTGGTGAGAAATGCAACTGTAACACACCAAGGACGATAGGGAAGGACTAACCTGAGCTGAATCCAAACTGTTGCAAAGACCATCACTCAAATTAACACACAGCAGTGATTTTGACTTTATTACTTCTGACACGAAGGCTGCCTTGTACTGCAGGTCACTAGTGAGTCACACGGGCCATGTAACGATGGCAGCCTTGTACTACAGGTCACTAGTGAGTCACACGGGTCATGTAACAATGGTAGTATGTACTACAGGTCACTAGTGAGTCACACGGGTCATGTAACGATGGCAGCCTTGTACTGCAGGTCACTAGTGAGTGACACGGGTCATGTAACAATGGTAGTATGTACTACAGGTCACTAGTGAGTCACACGGGTCATGTAACGATGGCAGCCTTGTACTGCAGGTCACTAGTGAGTCACACGGGCCATGTAACAATGGTAGTATGTACTACAGGTCACTAGTGAGTCACACGGGCCATGTAACAATGGTAGTATGTACTACAGGTCACTAGTGAGTCACACGGGTCATGTAACAATGGTAGTATGTACTACAGGTCACTAGTGAGTCACACGGGTCATGTAACGATGGCAGCCTTGTACTACAGGTCACTAGTGAGTCACACGGGTCATGTAACAATGGTAGTATGTACTACAGGTCACTAGTGAGTCACACGGGTCATGTAACGATGGCAGCCTTGTACTACAGGTCACTAGTGAGTCACATGGGTCATGTAACAATGGTAGTATGTACTACAGGTCACTAGTGAGTCACACGGGTCATGTAACGATGGCAGCCTTGTACTGCAGGTCACTAGTGAGTCACACGGGCCATGTAACGATGGCAGCCTTGTACTACAGGTCACTAGTGAGTCACACGGGTCATGTAACAATGGTAGTATGTACTACAGGTCACTAGTGAGTCACACGGGTCATGTAACGATGGCAGCCTTGTACTGCAGGTCACTAGTGAATGACACGGGTCATGTAACAATGGTAGAATGTACTACAGGTCACTAGTGAGTCACACGGGTCATGTAAGGATGGCAGCCTTGTACTGCAGGTCACTAGTGAGTCACACGGGCCATGTAACAATGGTAGTATGTACTACAGGTCACTAGTGAGTCACACGGGCCATGTAACAATGGTAGTATGTACTACAGGTCACTAGTGAGTCACACGGGTCATGTAACGATGGCAGCCTTGTACTGCAGGTCACTAGTGAGTCACACGGGTCATGTAACGATGGCAGCCTTGTACTGCAGGTCACTAGTGAGTCACACGGGTCATGTAACGATGGCAGCCTTGTACTACAGGTCACTAGTGAGTCACACGGGCCATGTAACGATGGCAGCCTTGTACTGCAGGTCACTAGTGAGTCACACGGGTCATGTAACGATGGCAGCCTTGTACTGCAGGTCACTAGTGAGTCACACGGGTCATGTAACGATGGCTGCCTTGTACTACAGGTCACTAGTGAGTCACACGGGCCATGTAACGATGGCAGCCTTGTACTGCAGGTCACTAGTGAGTCACACGGGTCATGTAACGATGGCAGCCTTGTACTGCAGGTCACTAGTGAGTCACACGGGTCATGTAACAATGGTAGTATGTACTGCAGGTCACTAGTGAGTCACACGGGTCATGTAACAATGGTAGTATGTACTACAGGTCACTAGTGAGTCACACGGGTCATGTAACGATGGCAACCTTGTACTGCAGGTCACTAGTGAGTCACACGGGTCATGTAACAATGGTAGTATGTACTACAGGTCACTAGTGAGTCACACGGGCCATGTAACGATGGCTGCCTTGTACTGCAGGTCACTAGTGAGTCACACGGGCCATGTAACGATGGCAGCCTTGTACTGCAGGTCACTAGTGAGTCACACGGGTCATGTAACGATGGCAGCCTTGTACTACAGGTCACTAGTGAGTCACACGGGTCATGTAACGATGGTAGCCTTGTACTGCAGGTCACTAGTGAGTCACACGGGTCATGTAACGATGGCAGCCTTGTACTACAGGTCACTAGTGAGTCACACGGGTCATGTAACGATGGCAGCCTTGTACTACAGGTCACTAGTGAGTCACACGGGTCATGTAACAATGTTAGTATGTACTACAGGTCACTAGTGAGTCACACGGGTCATGTAACGATGGCAGCCTTGTACTGCAGGTCACTAGTGAGTCACACGGGTCATGTAACGATGGCAGCCTTGTACTACAGGTCACTAGTGAGTCACACGGGTCATGTAACGATGGCAGCCTTGTACTACAGGTCACTAGTGAGTCACACGGGTCATGTAACGATGGCAGCCTTGTACTACAGGTCACTAGTGAGTCACACGGGTCATGTAACGATGGCAGCCTTGTACTACAGGTCACTAGTGAGTCACACGGGTCATGTAACGATGGCAGCCTTGTACTGCAGGTCACTAGTGAGTCACACGGGTCATGTAACGATGGCAGCCTTGTACTGCAGGTCACTAGTGAGTCACACGGGCCATGTAACGATGGCAGCCTTGTACTACAGGTCACTAGTGAGTCACACGGGTCATGTAACAATGGTAGTATGTACTACAGGTCACTAGTGAGTCACACGGGTCATGTAACGATGGCAGCCTTGTACTGCAGGTCACTAGTGAGTCACACGGGTCATGTAACAATGGTAGTATGTACTGCAGGTCACTAGTGAGTCACACGGGTCATGTAACAATGGTAGTATGTACTACAGGTCACTAGTGAGTCACACGGGTCATGTAACAATGGTAGTATGTACTACAGGTCACTAGTGAGTCACACGGGCCATGTAACGATGGTAGTATGTACTACAGGTCACTAGTGAGTCACACGGGTCATGTAACGATGGTAGCCATGTACTGCAGGTCACTAGTGAGTCACACGGGTCATGTAACGATGGTAGTATGTACTACAGGTCACTAGTGAGTCACACGGGTCATGTAACGATGGTAGTATGTACTACAGGTCACTAGTGAGTCACACGGGTCATGTAACGATGGTAGTATGTACTACAGGTCACTAGTGAGTCACACGGAACCTGTAACAATGGTAGTATGTACTACAGGTCACTAGTGAGTCACACGGGTTATGTAACAATAGTATTATGTACTGCAGGTCACTAGTGAGTCACACGGGTCATGTAACAATGGTAGTATGTACTACAGGTCACTAGTGAGTCACACGGGTCATGTAACGATGGTAGTATGTACTACAGGTCACTAGTGAGTCACACGGAACCTGTAACAATGGTAGTATGTACTACAGGTCACTAGTGAGTCACACGGGTCATGTAACAATGGTAGTATGTACTACAGGTCACTAGTGAGTCACACGGGTCATGTAACAATGGTAGTATGTACTGCAGGTCACTAGTGAGTCACACGGGTCATGTAACAATGGTAGTATGTACTACAGGTCACTAGTGAGTCACACGGGTCATGTAACGATGGTAGTATGTACTACAGGTCACTAGTGAGTCACACGGGTCATGTAACAATGGTAGTATGTACTACAGGTCACTAGTGAGTCACTCGGGTCATGTAACAATGGTAGTATGTACTACAGGTCACTAGTGAGTCACACGGGTCATGTAACAATGGTAGTATGTACTACGGGTCACTAGTGAGTCACACGGGTCATGTAACGATGGTAGCCTTGTACTGCAGGTCACTAGTGAGTCACACGGGTCATGTAACAATGGTAGTATGTACTACAGGTCACTAGTGAGTCACACGGGTCATGTAACAATGGTAGTATGTACTGCAGGTCACTAGTGAGTCACACGGGTCATGTAACAATGGTAGTATGTACTACAGGTCACTAGTGAGTCACACGGGTCATGTAACGATGGTAGTATGTACTACAGGTCACTAGTGAGTCACACGGGTCATGTAACGATGGTAGTATGTACTACAGGTCACTAGTGAGTCACACGGAACCTGTAACAATGGTAGTATGTACTACAGGTCACTAGTGAGTCACACGGGTCATGTAACAATGGTAGTATGTACTGCAGGTCACTAGTGAGTCACACGGGTCATGTAACAATGGTAGTATGTACTACAGGTCACTAGTGAGTCACACGGGTCATGTAACGATGGTAGTATGTACTACAGGTCACTAGTGAATCACACGGGTCATGTAACAATGGTAGTATGTACTACAGGTCACTAGTGAGTCACACGGGTCATGTAACGATGGTAGTATGTACTACAGGTCACTAGTGAGTCACACGGGTCATGTAACAATGGTAGTATGTACTACAGGTCACTAGTGAGTCACACGGGCCATGTAACAATGGCAGCCTTGTACTACAGGTCACTAGTGAGTCACACGGGTCATGTAACGATGGCAGCCTTGTACTGCAGGTCACTAGTTAGTCACACGGGTCATGTAACAATGGTAGTATGTACTACAGGTCACTAGTGAGTCACACGGGTCATGTAACAATGGTAGTATGTACTACAGGTCACTAGTGAGTCACACGGGTCATGTAACGATGGTAGCCTTGTACTGCAGGTCACTAGTGAGTCACACGGGTCATGTAACAATGGTAGTATGTACTACAGGTCACTAGTGAGTCACACGGGTCATGTAACAATGGTAGTATGTACTACAGGTCACTAGTGAGTCACACGGGTCATGTAACAATGGTAGTATGTACTACAGGTCACTAGTGAGTCACACGGGTCATGTAACGATGGCAGCCTTGTACTGCAGGTCACTAGTGAGTCACACGGGTCATGTAACAATGGTAGTATGTACTACAGGTCACTAGTGAGTCACACGGGTCATGTAACAATGGTAGTATGTACTACAGGTCACTAGTGAGTCACACGGGTCATGTAACAATGGTAGTATGTACTACAGGTCACTAGTGAGTCACACGGGTCATGTAACAATGGTAGTATGCACTACAGGTCACTAGTGAGTCACACGGGTCATGTAACGATGGCAGCCTTGTACTGCAGGTCACTAGTTAGTCACACGGGTCATGTAACAATGGTAGTATGTACTACAGGTCACTAGTGAGTCACACGGGTCATGTAACGATGGTAGTATGTACTACAGGTCACTAGTGAATCACACGGGTCATGTAACAATGGTAGTATGTACTACAGGTCACTAGTGAGTCACACGGGTCATGTAACGATGGTAGTATGTACTACAGGTCACTAGTGAGTCACACGGGTCATGTAACAATGGTAGTATGTACTACAGGTCACTAGTGAGTCACACGGGCCATGTACCAATGGCAGCCTTGTACTACAGGTCACTAGTGAGTCACACGGGTCATGTAACGATGGCAGCCTTGTACTGCAGGTCACTAGTTAGTCACACGGGTCATGTAACAATGGTAGTATGTACTACAGGTCACTAGTGAGTCACACGGGTCATGTAACAATGGTAGTATGTACTACAGGTCACTAGTGAGTCACACGGGTCATGTAACGATGGTAGCCTTGTACTGCAGGTCACTAGTGAGTCACACGGGTCATGTAACAATGGTAGTATGTACTACAGGTCACTAGTGAGTCACACGGGTCATGTAACAATGGTAGTATGTACTACAGGTCACTAGTGAGTCACACGGGTCATGTAACAATGGTAGTATGTACTACAGGTCACTAGTGAGTCACACGGGTCATGTAACAATGGTAGTATGTACTACAGGTCACTAGTGAGTCACACGGGTCATGTAACGATGGCAGCCTTGTACTGCAGGTCACTAGTGAGTCACACGGGTCATGTAACAATGGTAGTATGTACTACAGGTCACTAGTGAGTCACACGGGTCATGTAACAATGGTAGTATGTACTACAGGTCACTAGTGAGTCACACGGGTCATGTAACAATGGTAGTATGTACTACAGGTCACTAGTGAGTCACACGGGTCATGTAACAATGGTAGTATGCACTACAGGTCACTAGTGAGTCACACGGGTCATGTAACGATGGCAGCCTTGTACTGCAGGTCACTAGTTAGTCACACGGGTCATGTAACAATGGTAGTATGTACTACAGGTCACTAGTGAGTCACACGGGTCATGTAACGATGGCAGCCTTGTACTGCAGGTCACTAGTTAGTCACACGGGTCATGTAACAATGGTAGTATGTACTACAGGTCACTAGTGAGTCACACGGGTCAGTAACCCAACAACTCCTAAAGTGTGAGCCACTTGCTCACAGTTCATCTGTAACTCCCAGACTGTTTGAAAGCCACACGTAAGAGGAACAACAAAAATAATGTTACTGAAACAACAAGTAAACATATACAAAGTGTTTTTCAAAGTTTCAAAGCAAATAGGGGGACCTTCGACAAGCCGCCGGCTTCCTGTCCTCGTCGAGGCTACTAGTGTCAGTGGCCTTCAGGTAAATTGGAAGCCCCTCCCAATCGTCATGGCCTCCGGCGTGGCGTATGATGGGAAGCAAAACCCTTTGTCGTTTCACTTTGTTGACCGTGTGCAGCCTGTTCCGTGGTGCCCCTCCTCCGTCTGGGCGGACGGGGGGCACTAGTAGTGGGGGGAAGACACAAGTCGTATCCGTTTTGCTTTTTTCAGCGGACACGACTTGTGTCGCGTGTTTTTCCTTACCTCGGTGAACTAGTCAAGTCATTTTTCAGCGGACACAACATGTGTGGCTTATGTTTCTGTTTCTTGGCTTCTTGTATATTTTTATATTTTTATATTTGTTTTTTTTTGTTATTTGTTATCCTTATGCTTTCCCTATGTGTTATGATGTATGTTTGTTTTGTTTTATGTGTTATTATGTTTTGTGTATTGCTCGCCTATTTACGCTATTTTCTCTTGTGTTCTGTTGATGTTTGTTGTTTTTGTACTGTGCTGTCGATCCTTCTGGCCGGTGTTTTTTTGTTTTGATTATTTTGTTTCTTTTGTTCTTTTTATTGTATTTATTGCCTTATACTTGCATGCTTGCATGTAAAAAAAAAATTAAGTTGAAACCAGGACGCGTGTGAAGGTACATTCTTTCCCCAGTAAAACCTGTTGTTACTGTAGCTCCTACTAAGGAAGGTGCTGCATACAGCACAACTTAATTTAAATATTGTTTGTTCTGCAGCGCAGAATATTCAGAATATCGATGTGTGAATTATCCAGACCATGCCAGCATAATTAATCGTTTTTAACAGTTGCAAAGATATACGAAGTGCTTGCGGGCTTACAAACCTTGCAAGTACGAGTCTCAACCAAACACATAGTAAACTCAAAATAACAATACCATACAGCTTAGTGTGGCAGAGAGAAATAAACTCCTCAGTCACCCAAAGCTTAAACATCACGCTAGTCTGAGGTCACATCCCTTGCAGTAACTCTTTGCTCTCTGTTGTTTAGGTACTCCCGTATTCATTAGAGAACCCTCTCACGTAATCAAGCTTGTTTCTCCCACTTGTGCAAGTCTCTTAAGGGGTACTGTGTCAAATGCTTTCTGACCGTCCAAGAAAATGCCGACTGCCAATCCTTCTCTTTCTTGCTTACGGCTTATGGTTTAATACATAAATTAAGCATTAATGAAATTAATGCTTAATTCCTCTGTTAATGCTTGTGTGTGTGTGTGTGTGAATGTAAAACTTCCAAACTGCTCTGGCTTTCCTCCAGCTTGGAAGTGAACACCAGGAACACAGATGAACTTCACGAGGCAGATAGTCTTAAAGCTGTCTTAGTCTTGAAGCTGGCAGAGATATCCCTCGGCAACCTGGAGTGACCAGGGGGGGGGGGGGGTCGGCACCTCTTGGCCAGACCACTAGGACCTGGCCGGTGCTTCACACACCTGCAGTAGTTAGGGAGATTGGCTTCATCGTATTGGTGCGTGTGTGTATGTGTGTATGGTACGGCCTCACTTAGCCAGTAAACGGTTTCTTTTAATTTCAAACTTTATATTGGGCTTTAATGCCTCTTCTTACTCGATACAACCGCGAGTCATAGATAAGTTATTTAGAACTCACAGTAATAGTCCAAAAGGATTAGGGGGGTAAACATTACTAAACAAAAACCATCACCTTGCGTACTTCTTAACTATATACACTTATAACTTATGTACATAACATAACACGTCAGGTGTAACTTTCACACAGGAAACTACTAACGAACGTCTGCGATCTTCTAACCCAGCGAGTCCACTCCTATCTTCTATCATACAACACTCAAGGTACCCTCCGAGAGAATGTCTTCCCTGGTACTCACGCCAGCGAGTTCACCTTTCTCAGTAAATTATTGGCCAGTTTTCAAGAGTGTCTTCACGGTGCAAAGCACCACTTCTACTCTCCAGCAACACGCTGGCAGGTCTCTAGCAAGAAGCTGGCAGGTCTCTAGCAAGAAGCTGGCAGGTCTCCAGCAACACGCTGGCAGGTCTCCAGCAACACGCTGGCAGGTCTCCAGCAACACGCGGGCAGGTTTCCAGCAACACACTGGCAGGGGTCTCCAGCAACACGCTGGCAGGTCTCCAGCAACACGCGGGCAGGTTTCCAGCAACACACTGGCAGGGGTCTCCAGCAACACGCGGGCAGGTTTCCAGCAACACACTGGCAGGGGTCTCCAGCAACATGCGGGCAGGTTTCCAGCAACACACTGGCAGGGGTCTCCAGCAACACGCGGGCAGGTCTGCTGCAACACACTGGCAGGTCTCCAGCAACACCCGGGCAGGTCTCCAGCAACACTCTTGCAGGTCTCCAGCAACACTCTTGCAGGTCTCCAGCAACACACTGAATTTTCTCCAGCAACATGCTGGCTGCGGTCTCCAGCAACACGCTGGCAGGTCTCCAGCAACACGCTGTCTGGGGTCTCCAGCAATACGCTGGCAGGGGTCACTAGCAAAACGCTGTCAGAGGTCTCCAGCAACACACTGGAAGGGGTCACCAGCAAAACGCTGTCAGAGGTCTCCAGCAACACACTGGAAGGGGTCACCAGTAACACGCTGGCAGGGGTCACCAGCAACAAACTGTCAGAGGTCTCCAGCAACACACTGGAAGGGGTCACCAGCAAAACGCTGTCAGAGGTCTCCAGCAACACACTGGAAGGGGTCACCAGTAACACGCTGGCAGGGGTCACCAGTAACACGCTGGCAGAGGTCTCCAGCAACACACTAGCTGGCTTCCGCACATGCTTCAACTATAAGAAGCCTTAACAGACGGAAGTAAATTTTGTCTCGTAACTCAATTGGACTATCACGGGATGCATCGGTTCAATCACGAATACTAACCTGGGTATCACAGACATATCACAGTATACACTGACTCGACCCACTATTCCCACAGCAACACGTCTTGAGCTCAGGACTGTCCTGGGTGAACTGATTTTTGTCGACCAAGGGACACATCACTGAGGCATAAAAGATGAATAGAAAGAAGGAAACTATGCCGGTGTCAATATGATTACAGCTTTCCACCAGGGAACAAAAAATGGGGTCGGGTGTGCTCAAAAAATGGTGATGTCTCACCTCCCCTCCTAAAAAAATTGAGGTCGGGTACCCTCAACAGATGGCGTCGTCATCATCACAGTGTGTACTCATCTTGTATGTGTGTGTGTGTGTGTGTTCACCTAGTAGTTCTTGCAGGTGGTTGGGGGGGGGGGGGGTTGAGCTCTGCTATTTCGGCCCACCTCTCAACTGTCAATCAATCAACTGTTACTAAGATGTGGATAATTTGCTGGAGCTTCACGCCTCCAGCAAATTATCCACATCTCATAACCAGTCATTTATCTATTTTCTTATTCACTGCCCATATTCTTAAACTCTGTGGGAACCGACCTGTGAGATTTATATTTATTTAATTTATATGAATTTATATAGAATTTATATTTACGTTAATTTGTATACTTCGATAGCAATTTGTATGATGTTAAGTGGACTGTATTTCTGCAATAATCTCACAGATCGATCCTCTACACATTAGGGGGGGTTTATATTGAATTTATATATATGCAGCCAATCAAACTACAGTATTAAACTACATATATTGTTAAACATTGAAGAGGTTCCTTATCTTATTGTACAGCAGGCCTTAGTCCACCAGATATAACTAGGATGTAGACACCGAATTATCCTCTTTGAGGTAGCTTCCATCACCCAGTAACTGGTACACAAAGCATGCTTCCTCGTCTTGACCTGTCAAAAGGGTGCTAGCTATAAAGCCAGAATCCTAATATATGACAGCTATATCAGAGAAAACACTGTACATTGAACCGTAAAGACCTAGGCTTAATTACCTTTTATTAAGAGGCAGTTCGTATTCTAATCGGCCCGCCCCTATCTAATGACATTAATGGCCATAAATGATAGATAAATGGGTTTCGACAGAACACTTAACTTGTATTTGTTGACAGCGTGTTGATGATGGTACACCTTTGGTTTCCATAACACTTCGTCCAAGTAAAATTAACAGCAGCCGTATTTGCTCCCGTGAGCCTCTGTGGTCTAAGTCCAATAACAATGGCTGACCACTCCCTCCTCACTGACGCTACTGGCCTACATTGTCCAGATGACAGTAAGTGATAGAAGGGTCACATTTACTCTATTTTAATTCTGATAATTAGGTTAATTTATATGAGAAGTTTTTATAATGGTAAAGTCCAAAGACTAATGTATTTAAGAATAATTCCCACCATAATAGGTGGTGAATTTATAATAGTATGTGGTAATGATATCCCGTTTTCTATAGATGGAAATTCCACTACAAGTTACATTTTCTATGGGTAACTTGTTTATACAATGCAGCAATATTATCTGCCTGTATGATATTAGTAATTAAATGGTGTCAGATTTTCCGACATAATTCCCCGGGGGGCTGCTCACGGGTCGAAGTCCTATTTAGAACAGACGAACATCATACTCCTCCTTTGGATTATTAGATTAATTTGATGTTAGTAGTTAGTAATCACACATTTGTGCGTCTGTTCGTACAGGACGGATGTCCCGTACTAGAGTTGCAGGGGTTAAAATTCTAATGCGATTTCATTTTCCTGTTAACTCTTGAAAGGCTAAAATTCAAGCCTAATTACATATTATTTAACCCAGAAGACTGAATGTGATCAAGTACTACAGTCAAGTATGATTCAGGGACTGCAGTGAGATCAGTGACATTAGATATAACTTGAAGTTTGTTCAGGTAACTGGTCACTGATATATAAACACTGAGGCCCATGGAATACATCTTGATTAAATAATAAATGTATCAAATCAGTCATCAGATTTATTGGGGTTTAATTTAGTTAATTGATTCAGAAGATTGAATAGCTCATCATTAAAGTAAAGTATGGTTCTGAGACTGCAGTGGGTTCAGTGACATTGGTCGCAGTGACTTGTAGCTGTTTAGGCTACTGTTCACTGATTTGCTACTGAGGCCTCATGAACTCATCTTCAGCTTTAAATGATGATACTAACATCAACCTCTGTTGGTATAGTCAGCTGTAATCTCCTTAGTATAATGCTACTGGAGAAATATAATCAGCTGACAAATTTAGATTTCTACTAGTATTGTTTATCTGCAGCCATAGGTCTCCTCAGGCTTGACACTGGGCCTGAGAGTAATTTACCTCCTGCAGAATTTAACATGGATATGCCCTGATATTTAGTAGGGCTACCAATGAATCGATGGCAATAGTCTGTCCCTACAATGAGACCGAAGTCGGTGAGGTGATCATACTTAATATTATCTGCCAATTTTATCCCTCTATTTCTCAGGAATTTGGCTGTTGCTCTCAGACCTTGAACTTGTAGGTCTACTGGTATTTTGTCCACCACAATGGCTTGTACCTGCCTAAACGTACTGATGGTTGTACCACCTGGAAGACTTGAGGTCCTGCATATGTTACAAACCCTGAGATGTTGAATGACATCTGGGCTACAGGCCTTAATTGTAGTTCATCTGCCAACTTTTTAGTGACATAGGTTCTCTGGGACCCTTGGTCAAACAACCCACAGGTATGGACCTTGGCCCTCTTATTCAGGATGGTAATTTGGGCAGTAGGCAAAGTTGTATTACCTTTATACTTTGCCGATTGGACACTCTTTGTTTGTTGCACCTTGCAGTACTGTACTGTGGTGGGAATGCTATCTTCCACCTTGGGGTTTGGAGACGTTGTTTTGGTGTCTCTGCACAATGCTGCATGGTGCTGACCTTTGTTACACCTATTACAGGTGTGTAATTGGGTATCACAGTCGTTGATGTTATGTTTCCTGAGGCACCTCGTGCAATGTTGCAAATCTTTTGAGTCGCTCAACACGGGCGTCACTATCAGGAAAAATAGGGCAGTGATACATTGAATGTTTCTCATTGCAGAACAAACATGTTCCATAGCTTCTAGTACCCTTTGGTGTCACATTCTTGGGTGACACAGTAACTATAGGCTTGGAGGGTCCCACTGCATATACGCCCACACTGCTACTGTTCCACTTTGGTGTTGAATTATATTGTTTAGATTGATTTGGAGTACCTTTGGTACTCTGTGGTTTACTATTATTGGTTTCTGAGGGTTTACTTGGTGGTTTTAATTTGTCATGTGTTCGTAATTGATGAACTACTGACTTTAAACCCTCAGATATTTCCCTCATGGATAAGATACTTTTATTGTAATGAGCACTCATTTGTCTCAATATGTCCCTAGGTATTTTCTCCTGGACAATTATTTTCAAGACCCACTCAGCCCCGTTTGTATCTGCTGTCAGGTTGAGGGCATTGATCATTGATTTTACCTCCAGCTTGAAGACTTGGAGTGAATCAGCTGAAGCCTCCGGTGGGGGTAAATGCAACAGCTCATGAACTAAAAGTGATGTTCTTACTTCTGGATCAGCATAATTATCCTTGAGGAGTTTTACTGCCAGATCATAGCCGTCATAAGTTAATCTCAGATGGGATACTACTGTTTTAGCCTCACCTGATAATTGGCCTTGCAAGTAAGAGAATTTACTACTCTTTGGTAAAGATTGTTTTGAGTCTACATGGTCAACGAATTTGTTCCAAAATTCATACCAATCTTCCTCATCTTTTCCTGAGAAAGTGGGTAAATTAATTGGAGGGAGTCGAGCTTCTGCATGACTCGTATTAGATGCAACTGTTGTTGTTGTTGCTGTTGCCTTGTTCTGGGCAATTAATTTGACATAAGGCTGTAATGTGGCCTGAGTGTGATCTTCATAATTCGCTAGATCAACCATAATGTCGTCTATTTCTGTTTCTGATAAATTGGTGTTGGCAAGTTCAGCCACATGTTGCTATTTGGCATTTCATTTGCTCAAATTTACCTGCAGCTGCTTGATAATAGCTTTCCAGGTCAGCATAATCAACTGGTGATTGTTGTGACAAATCTTCACATTTCTTGATCTGTCTTGTTAAGTGGCCTTTAAGACCTGCAAGGGTTCTTTTCATTCTCCCTGCATTATCCATACTGGCTAGTTGGTGAAGCCTTGTGGGGCTTGTACTTGGGCTGCTCATAATACTGAACAAGTACTGATGGTAGCCTAGGGTCAAATTTCTGCACTCGCTAGGCTATAATCCTACCTCTTCTAGAGGTTAGCACTTAAAATTAATACACATTATATATATACAATCATACACACTAATGATTTGAGTGATAAACCAGTGTCATGGAAGTACCTTTAGGTTAGCTCTTCTATATCACCCTAGGATGGTATAGACACTAATTAATCACTCAAAGGTGTAATGATCATAAGTAAATTATTATATATACACAACTCAACTCAAGTTAATAAAATTTACACCCAAAATAGGGTCTGTACCATTCATTAATGGTGCTGGGTTGTTTAATATAGTACAACTAGACTATGGTAATAATGGGACTAGGATGAGCAATAAATAGTTCAACTAGTCAATGGTAATATCCTACCCTGTTGTGGGTTGGCAATTAGTAAATATTATATTGTGAACACTAGGCAATATATTAAATAATTCTCTATTTTGGGGAAATAATATACACAATTATTGATAATAGCCTCTTAATTGCCTCTATGAAACTTCTAATATTATCTAGAAGTATTAAATATTATTAGTGACCTCGCGAAATAAACTCCACAAAATTCGTGGATAATCTCACGAAGACACAGCCACTAATTTGGCTGGCTTCAATATTAGCGCTGTCATCTCACGAAATAACACGCCACCAAATATCTGTGGGTGTCCCTGAAACCGCTAATGAGGCTGAACTGAACTGAGGGGGGCTCCTGACCTCACACGATGCAACGCCGCCGTCTTTGACTGCTGGCTTTGTATAAATCACACTGCACTAGTATATTTAATGAAGCCACTGATTAACTGGTTCATCTGGTACTAAGATGACCAAATAATCTGTCATCCGACTCGCAGATGACCAATAATGTGGGTTCATAGGACCAATAATCTGTCATCCGGTTTGAAGATGACCAAATAATATGGAAACCGACCTGTGAGATTTATATTTATTTAATTTATATGAATTTATATTTACGGTAATTTGTATACTTAGATAGCAATTTGTATGATGTTAAGTGGACTGTATTTCTGCAATAATCTCACAAATCGATCCTCTACACATTAGGGGGGGTTTATATTGAATTTATATATATGCAGCCAATCAAACTACAGCATTAAACTACATATATTGTTAAACATTGAAGAGGTTCCTTATCTTATTGTACAGCAGGCCTTAGTCCACCAGATATAACTAGGATGTAGACACCGAATTATCCTCTTTGAGGTAGCTTCCATCACCCAGTAACTGGTACACAAAGCATGCTTCCTCGTCTTGACCTGTCGAAAGGGTGCTAGCTATAAAGCCAGAATCCTAATATATGACAGCTATATCAGAGAAAACACTGTACATTAAACCGTAAAGACCTAGGCTTAATTACCTTTTATTAAGAGGCAGTTTGTATTCTAACCGACTCGCCCCTATCTAATGACATTAATGGCCATAAATGATAGATAAATGGGTTTCGGCAGAACACTTAACTTGTATTTGTTGACAGCGTGTTGATGATGGTACACCTTTGGTTTCCATAACACTTCGTCCAAGTAAAATTAACAGCAGCCGTATTTGCTCCCGTGAGCCTCTGTGGTCTAAGTCCAATAACATTGGCTGACCACTCCCTCCTCACTGACGCTACTGGCATACATTGTCCAGATGACAGTAAGTGATAGAAGGGTCACATTTACTCTATTCTAATTCTGATAATTAAGTTAATTTATATGAGATGTTTTTATGATGGTAAAGTCCAAAGACTAATGTATTTAAGAATAATTCCCACCATAATAGGTGGTGAATTTATAATAGTATGTGGTAATTATATCCCATTTTCTATAGACGGAAATTCCACTACAAGTTACATTTTCTATGGGTAACTTGTTTATACAATGCAGCAATATTATCTGCCTGTATGATATTAGTAATTAAATGGTGTCGGATTTTCCGACAAACTCTTTGTAAAATTTACCCAATTTTACCAAGGATCCCCTGTTGGATATACCTTCAAGAGAAAGGAAGTGTGCAGACGTTCCAGCTGTGGAATCGAGCTGGGAACGTTTGGTCTGAAGTCTTGGATAGCAAGGAGAGTTTGTTAAGCCACCCAGAGACATTATTGTGGGCCGTGGGAGTGCCCTGATCAGACTCCGTCGGAGGGAGAGCGCCCTTGACTAGACAATCTGTGGTAAGCGCGATTTTAAGCCAGTTTATAGTGATTACTTGTAGTTGGTCGTGTGCCCAGCGACAGTAGCGAATGTTTATTGATACATTAGACATGTTTTGGTAAGGCAGAAGGCGTAAAATAAGAGAGTGGAGATGGAGGAACGTCCTGGAGGACGGAGCGACATCCATCTCCTCTGAGCGCTGGCAGGTGACTGAGGGAGCCCAGCTCCTAGCGGGGTAGCTGCCACCAGAGCCGCCTGGCCGGGCGGAGCATGGACCAGCCCAAACGGGGAAGTCCACTCTCACAGTATGAAGAGATCAGAGATATGATAGGAGCAAACATATTGTGTGGATTATTTCGTCTATATGTTTAAGGGGAAACATTTTTATTTTGCGTGTCAATGGGTTGCAGGTTTCTCTTTGGAAGAAGTTGCTGAGAACTTCGAAGCCTGCACAGAGAGAGTAGTAGATGAGACTCCAAGGTAGTGGAAAGTATTGAGCTCTGTGGGAGAGCAGCCATACAGTGAGGAAGAGAACCTCAAGCTGTGAGAAGAGGAGTAATGGAATGAAGTTTCACAAGTCTTTGTGACACCAGTGGTGAGGCACCATTGTTGATCAAGGAAGACTTCATGGTGTAGCAGCTAGGAGAGCTGTGGAGGACCCTGGTAGAAGTGGGAAGCACCATAGTTGCTCACAGAAGACTTCATGGTGTAGCAGCCTGGAAGAGCTGCGGAGGATCCTGGTAGCTAAACCCAGAAGAACCTGAAGATGTCAGGGTAGTGAACTTCCAGATGTGGGAGGGAAGTTCTAGTTGATTACTTGTGGGGAGTTGGTAGAGTGTTTGGTTGTCATTAACGTGCAAGACGCAGTGAAAGGTGAGCGATTGTTTGCTATTTTTGTGCCAAGAAGTACTTATACTGAAGTATAGAGTTACAGTCTTAGGCTGGATTACCTGCAGGGACATACATATGTGTTCTAGGACTGATAGGGTGATCGATTGATCAATGCTGTATATCAAGGAATATTTATACTAATATTTATGTTATTGCATTCATACACTGGTTTTCCTTGCACATCTTTATATATATATATTCTCTTGCTGATAGTGCAACATTGTGTTATAAGATTTGACCTACTTGAGGAGGTTGGTAGTATTAGGTGGTGAATCAGGAGATAGGATATCACTTGATAAGCAGATGATAGAGTTCTGATGGTGTTGGAGTGCAACCTGACTGAAATAGTATAGCGTGTAGGATTCATTATTATTATTATTGTGTGTGTATGTATTGTGTATGTGCTTTGGTCCAGTAAATGTATTCAAATTTGCTGGTTTTTGCCCTTGTCCAAGTGAGGCTTCCCTGGAAGTAGGAAAGAAGGAGAGAGAGAGAGAGAAAGAACCAAGAACCACAGCTGTGGACAGGGTAGAACGGAATAATCAATAAAACAAAGGAGGATTGAGATCATATCACATAAGGAGAGAGCTGGGAGTCACAGCGGCCCGAGTGGGTGTGTGCACGTGACAACGAGGTTAAGTGTTGGAGCCGCATCCCCTAACATGTGACGTTGAGCCCCTCTCCAAGAGCCAGAAGCGCCCAGGGTGATCTCCTGGTAAAGTATAAGCACTCTACTGAGTTTTGGGGTTGGGTTGTCCATAAAGAAGGATCAACGACAACACCCAACCCCGATAATAAATTGGGGGCCTGTGTCCGGAAGAGTGAACTGACACACCCACACCCTGTCCAAGAGTGGATTTGTACACCCCTTATTGAAATAGATACACTGTGTGACCGCTTGTGTATATTCTCTCTCTTGGGAAGACTCACAGGACAAGATGGGCAAGGTGCTAGCGTTTGTGGAGTCAGGCAAGCCTGAGGACTTGGAAGGTTGCACGAGGGATCAATTAAAACAAATAGGAGAAAAATGTGGCATTAGGTTGAAAGCATCTAAAGTAGCTGGGATGAAAGATGAGATCCTGAGGCAGTTATGATCCAGTTAAGTTAAGCTGAAAGTGGAAAGGAGGATGACGGGCAGGATGAAGTGAGATCCCAGAGATCGAGTAGGAGCAGCAAGAGTAGCCGCAGTAGCAGGAATAGCCAGAATATGAGCTTGGAGAGATTTCAGCAAGAACTCCAGATGCAGCGTGAGGACAAGGAGAAACAGTTCCAGCTGGAAAAAATGAAATTGGAACTCCAGATGAAAAATGAAGCCGAGAGGGGAAAAGAAAAAACCAGACTGGAGGTAGAAAAAGAGAAAGCAAGACTAGAGGTGGAGAAAGAAAAAGCCCAGCTCGAAAAAGAAAAAGAGAGAACAAAACAAATGCGTATAGAAGCGAATAGAACCTTGACTGAATAGAACCTTGGCTGAACAAAGGATTGAACATGGGTTGCCAGAGAGCACCACCCATGTATCACACTCACCAGATGTTAGGGTTAGGGAGAAGGAAATTCCCTTGTTTGTTCCCGAAGAGGCAGAGAGCTTTTTTGAGCACTTTGAAAAGGTAGCCAGCATCAAGGAGTGGCCACAGGAGGAATGGGCCCAGCTGGTCCAGTTAAGATTGACCAGTGCAGCCAGGAAGGAATACACCCAATTGTCACTGGAAGAATGCCAGGATTATGCCACAGTAAAGAGCAGCATACTGCGCTCGTTTCAGCTACCCCCAGAACCTTATAGGAAGCGCTTCAGAGAGATGGTGAAGGTTGGAGCATGTACTTTTGCTGAGACAGCAAGAGATCTGGAAAGACGATTCCAAAAATGGATTGAGGCTGCCGGAGTTGGTTCTTACGCTGACCTGAAGCAATTGATGGTCATGGAAAACTTTAAAAATGATGCATCCCGAAACAAAGTTCAAGATCCAAGAAGCGGGGGTAAAGGAGATGAAAGACGCCGCAGATAGGGCAGATATGATTACTGAAGCATGCAAGAGCTTGAGGGAGAACAGAGTGAGAAGCGAGGCGAGACGCAGCAATAGCAGACCCGGTGGAGTCTGGGGAGGAAGAAGTTTTGGGGGGAAAGAAAAGCAGACCAGTTAGTTTTAAGCCCCAGGAAGGAAAGTTGCCGAGTCTGCTTGCTGGAGGTAAGCAGGAAAATAAAAATGTACAGAGGAGACAAGAGTCCAATGAAGCTCCACAGAGAGTACGAGTAGTACGTCTGGCCCGAGGAACTCCAATACGAGTGGGCAGAGTCACAGCCACTCGGGGACGTATAGGAGAGATTTCTCCCAAATGAGGTGCTACAAGTGCAACAGATCGGGTCACATGATGCGCGATTGTCGGCAGGGCAAGAGAGTTGTGACCCTGACCACGTGTGATCCCCAGAAGAAGTACGTTGATGAACAACAAGACAAACCACAGAAGGTACATTTGATGAACTAGCGGTAAAGGCCGTTTATCAATAAAGGTTGGGTCGGCATAGAGGGTCAACCCGAGATTGAGGTTAGTATCCTCAGGGATACTGGAGCCAGAGTTTGATTCTGAGAGGCCTAATCGGAGACGATCGACTGTTAGCTATCAGTAGGAGGATAAAGGTACATGGGTTGTTGTCTAAGAGTGACATGCCCGTGTGTGTTGTCCGGTTGAAGTCAGATTATTTGACGGCCGAGGTGATGTTGGGAATGTGCCCCAACATACCTGTTCCAGGAGTCCAAGTGATCCTGGGGAATGACTTGTGCGGGACAAAGGTGTTGCCAAGAGTAATGGCGGAGACTGTGCCAGAGGAGTGTCCAGAAGGCCACGGCACGGGTGGGACACCTGAGAGTGTGAACCTGACTGACATCCGAGAAGATGAGTCAGGAGACCGACAAGCAATTGAGTACCCTGTCTCGGTAGTGATGGAGGCAGAGGTGGCAGACGATATTAATAATTAAGGTTGGGTGTGTTATCATGATCCTTCTTTATGGACAATCCAACCTCAAAACTCGGTAGAGTGCTTATATTTTACCAGGAGATCACCCTGGGCGCTTCTGGCTCTTGGAGAGGGGCTCACCGTCACACATTTAGGGGATGCGACTCCAATACTTAGCCTCGTTGTCACGTGCACACACCCACTTGAGCCGCCGTGACTCCCCACTCTCTCCTTATGTGATATGATCTCCTCAATCCCCTTTGTTCTATTAGTATACTGTTCTACCCTGTCCACAGATGTGGTTCTTGGTTCATGCTCTCTTTCTCTCCTTCTTTCCTACTTCCTGGGAAGCCTCACTAGGACAAGGGCAAACACCAGCAAATTTGAATACATTTACTGGACAAAGCACATACACAATACATACACACATATAATACTAATTATAATGAATCCTACACTCATTACTCTTTCAGTCAGGTTACACTCCAAGACCATCAGAACTCTATTATCTGCTTATCAAGTGGTATCCAATCTCCTGATTCACCACCTAATACTACCAACCTCCTCAGGTACGTCAAGTCTTATAACACAATGTTGCACTATCAGCAAGAGAATAAATAAATATATATATATATATGTCGTACCTAGTAGCCAGAACTCACTTCTCAGCCTACTATGCAAGGCTCGATTTGCCTAATAAGCCAAGTTTTCATGAATTAATTGTTTTTCGACTACCTAACCTACCTAACCTAACTTTTTCGGCTACCTAACCTAACCTAATCTATAAAGATAGGTTAGGTTAGGTAGGGTTGGTTAGGTTCGGTCATATATCTACCATAATTTTAACTAAAATAAAAAAAAATTGACGTCATACATTATGAAATGGGTACCTTTATCATTTCATAAGAAAAAGATTAGAGAAAATATATTAATTCAGGAAAACTTGGCTTATTAGGCAAATCGGGCCATGCATAGTAGGCTGAGAAGTGCGTTCTGGCTACTAGGTACGACATATATATATATATATATATATATATATATATATATATATATATATATATATATATATATATATATATTATATATATATATATATATATATATGTATATATATATATATATATATATATATATATATATATATATATATATATATATATATATATATATATATATATATATATATATATATATATATATATATATATATATATATATATATGTATATATATATATATATATATATATATATATATATATATATATATATATATATATATATATATATATATATATATATATATATATATATATATATAAACACATACAAGGAAAACCAGTGTATGAATGCAATAACATAAATATTAGTATAAATGTTCCTTGATATTCAACAATAATCAATCGATCACCCTATCAGTCTTAGAACACATATGTTATCTTGAGATTATCTTGAGATGATTTCGGGGCTTTAGTGTCCCCGCGGCCCGGTCCTCGACCAGGCCTCCACCCCCCAGGAAGCAGCCCGTGACAGCTGACTAACTCCCGGGTACCTATTTACTGCTAGGCAACAGGGGCATTCAGGGTGAAGAAACTTTGCCCTTTGTTTCTGCCTCGTGCGGGAATCGAACCCGCGCCACAGAATTACGAGTCCTGCGCGCTATCCACCAGGCTACGAGGCCCCCCCAATATGTCTCCGCAGTTAATCCAGCCTACGACTGTAACTCTATGCTTCTATATACGTTCTCCTTGGCACAAAAATGGCAAACAATCGCTCACCTTTCACTGCGTCTTGCACGCTTATGACAACCAAACACTCTACCAACTCCCTACAAGTAATCAACCAGAACTTCCCTTCCACATCTGGAAGTTCACTACCCTGACATCTTCGCGTTCTTCCGGGTTTAACTACCAGGATCCTCCGCAGCTCTTCCAGGCTGCTACACCATGAAGTCTTTCTTGAGCAACTATGGTGCTTCCCACTTCTACCAGTGTCCTCCACAGCTCTCCTAGCTGCTACACCATGAAGTCTTCCTTGATCAACAATGGTGCCTCACCACTGGTGTCACAAAGACTTGTGAAACTTCATTCCATTACTCCTCTTCTCACAGCTTGAGGTTCTCTTCCTCACTGTATGGCTGCTCTCCCACAGAGCTCAGTACTTTCCATTACTTTGGAGTCTCATTAACTACTCCCTTTGTGCTGACTTCGAAGTTCTCAGCAACTTCTTCCAAAGACAAACCTGCAACCCATTGACACGCCAATAAAAATGTTTCCCCTTAAACACATAAACGAAATAATCTACACAATATGTTTGCATCCAGCATCTATCTGCTCTCTACATACTGTGAGAGTGGACTCCCCCGTTTGGGCAGGTCCATGCTCCGTCTTGCCAGGTGGTCGGCTCCTCACTCTGGGAGGGTCCTCCCTACCTGTCAGTTGGCTTCAGGCGGTCGACGGGGGAGGACGTGCTGCTCGTCCCTCCAGCTGTCTCTCTCATATCCGTCCTCTTATTTAGGCTTCCTGCCTTGCCAAAACATGTCTAACTTATCAACAAACATTCATTACTGTCGCCGGGCACACGGCCAACTAAAAATAATCACTATAAACTGGCTTAAAATCGTGCTTACCACAGATTGTTTAGTCGAGGGCGTTCTCCCTCTGACTGAGTCTGATCAGAGCGCTCCCACGGCCCATGATAATGTCTCTGGGCGACTTAACAAACTCTCCTTGCCGTCCAGGACTTGAGACTAAACGGACCTAGCTAGATTCCACAATTGGAACGTCTGCACACTTATTTTCTCTTGAAGGTATATCCAACAGAGGATCCTCTCCAACGGGAGCTCAAATGGAGCGCAGCCTCCCCTCACGATGTCTGGTGCTCAAGAGTGGGTCAAAGCCCTCCAGAAGCGAGCCTCACGCCTCCAGCAAATTATCCACATCTAATAACCAGTCATTTATCTATTTTCTTATTCACTGCCCATATTATTAAACTCTCTATAAAATTTACCCAATTATTTTTACATATGAATCTTCATGTCTGTATATCTCCGACCTCCTAGTCAGGTCAGGCTTGATAGAATAATTCTCAAAGGGGAGACTCGTTTTTCGGCTACCTGGGATCATAACACTACTAACTTCTTTTTTTCACACACACACACACACACACACACACACACACACACACACACACACACATGCAAGGTGATGGAGAAGATTGTGAGAAAAAAACCTAGTAACACATCTGGAGAGAAGAGACTTCGTGACAACCCATCAACATGGGTTCAGGGAGGGTAAATCTTGCCTTACAGGATTGATAGAATTCTACGATCAGGTGACAAAGATTAAACAAGAAAGAGAAGGGTGGGCGGACTGCATTTTTTTGGACTGTCGGAAAGCCTTTGACACAGTACCCCATAAAAGGTTGATGCATAAGCTAGAGAAACAGGCAGGAGTAACTGGTAGGGCGCTCCAGTGGATAAGGGAGTACCTAAACAATAGGAAGCAGAGAGTTACAGTGAGGGGTGAGACCTCAGACTGGCGTGAAGTCACCAGTGGAGTCCCACAGGGCTCTGTGCTTGGACCTATCCTGTTTCTGATATACGTAAATGATCTCCCAGAGGGTATAGACTCATTCCTCTCAATGTTTGCTGACGACGCCAAAATTATGAGAAGGATTAAGACAGAGGAGGACAGCTTGAGGCTTCAAGAAGACCTGGACAAGCTGCAGGAATGGTCGAAAAAATGGCTGTTAGAGTTTAATCCAAGCAAATGTAATGTAATGAAGATAGGGGTAGGAAGCAGGAGACCAGATACAAGGTATCACTTGGGAGATGAAATACTTCAAGAGTCCGAGAGAGAGAAAGACCTGGGGGTTGATATCACGCCAGACCTGTCCCCTGATGCTCATATCAAGAGGATAACAGCAGCAGCATATGCCAGGTTGGCTAACATAAGAACGGCCTTTAGAAACTTGTGTAAGGAATCTTTCAGAACATTATATACCACATATGTCAGACCAATCCTGGAGTATGCGGCACCAGCATGGAGTCCATATCTAGTCAAGCATAAGACTAAAATGGAAAAGGTTCAAAGGTTTGCCACCAGACTAGTACCCGAGCTGAGAGGTATGAGCTACGAGGAGAGACTACGGGAATTAAACCTCACTTCGTTGGAAGACAGAAGAGTTAGGGGGGACATGATCACCACATTCAAGATCCTCAAGGGAATTGACAGGGTTGATAAAGACAGGCTGTTTAACACAAGGGGCACACGCACTAGGGGACACAGGTGGAAACTGAGTGCCCAAATGAGCCACAGAGATATTAGAAAGAACTTTTTTAGTGTCAGAATGGTTGACAAATGGAATGCATTAGGAAATGATGTGGTGGAGGCTGACTCCATACACAGTTTCAAGTGTAGATATGATAGAGCCCAATAGGCTCAGGAACCTGTACACCTGTTGATTGACAGTTGAGAGGCGGGACCAAAGAGCCAGAGCTCAACCCCCACAAGCACAACTAGGTGAGTACAACTAGGTGAGTACACACACACACACACACACACACACACACACACACACACACACACACACACACACACACACACACACACACACACACACACACTAAGATAATAGGAAGGATAAGAGACTTAGATGATTGTCATGCCCTTCAAGATGACCTGTACAAAATAAGTATATGTAGCACCACTTGGCAAATGGAATTTAATGTTAATAAATGCCATGTTATGGAATGTGGAATAGGAGAACATAGACCCCACACTACCTATATATTATGTGAGAAATCTTTAAAGAATTCTGATAAAGAAAGAGATCTAGGGGTGGTTCTAGATAGAAAACTATCGTGCGAGGAGCCTATGCCACGCTTTCTAACTTCAGAATTGTTTTTAAATACATGGATGGCGATATACTAAAGAAATTGTTCACGACATTTGTTAGGCCAAAGATAGAATATGCAGCGGTTGTGTGGTGCCCATATCTTAAGAAGCACATCAACAAACTGGAAAAGGTGCAAAGACACGCTACTAAGTGGCTCCCAGAACTGAAGGGCAAGAGCTACGAGGAGTATCTCTTGCCAGAGAGATAATGCCTCTATGATAATGATAATGAGATAATGCCAGAGAGATTTAATGCCTCTATAGAGGCTTTAAATATGCCAAAACTAGAAGACAGAAGAAAAAGAGGTGATATGATCACTACATACAAAATAGTAACAGGAATTGATAAAATCGATAGGGAAGATTTCCCGAGACCTGGAACTTTAAGAACAAGAGGTCATAGATTTAAACTAGCTAAACAAAGATGCCGAAGAAATATAAGAAAATTCACTTTCGCAAACAGAGTGGTAGACGGTTGGAACAAGTTAGGTGAGGTGGTGGTGGAGGCCAAGACCGTCAGTAGTTTCAAAGCGTTATATGATAAAGTGAGTTGGGATGATGGGACACCACGAGCGCAGCTCTCATCCTGTATCTACACTTAGGTAATTACACAGGAAAGTAGCCCATAATAGCTGTCTAACTCCCAGGTATCTATTTACTGCTTGGGAACAGGGGGCATCAGGGTGAAAGAAATTCTGCCCAATCCGGCACTGGGAATCGAACCACGGACCACAGGATTACGTGACCAGCGTGCTGTCCACTCAGCCTCCGGCCCCCCTTGAGTGCAAGGTGAGAGGTTGATGTCTGTTTTACAGCAGGAGATATATGAGTATTTTTGTACCCTGTATTTCAGGCCAAAGCAGTGATGGGTGCAGTAGGTTGTGAGCTGAGGAGTGAGCAGCAACCTAGTACGGTTATAAGATAAAGACAACGACTTAGGGGAATATTGAAGTATTATCAGTTGGTACCAGCCTAAAGAGTTGCATAGTAATATCGCTATTCTTGTGTATATATATATATATATATATATATATATATATATATATATATATATATATATATATATATATATATATATATATATATATATGTCGTACCTAGTCGCCAGAACTCACTTCTCAGACTACTATTCAAGGCCCGATTTGCCTAATAAGCCAAGTTTTCCTGAATTAATATATTTACTATAATTTTTTTCTTATGAAATGATAAAGCAACCCTTTTCTCTATGTATGAGGTCAATTTTTTTTTATTGGAGTTAAAATTAACGTAGATATATGACCGAACCTAACCAAGCCTACCTAACCTAACCTAACCTATATTTATAGGTAAGGTTAGGGTAGGTAGCCCAAAAAAGCTAGGTTAGGTAGGTTAGGTAGACGAAAAAACATTAATTCATGAAAACTTGGCTTATTAGGCAAATCGGGCCTTGAATAGTAGGCTGAGAAGTGCGCTCTGGCTATTAGGTACGACATATATATATATATATATATATATATATATATATATATATATATATATATATATATATATATATATATATATATATATATGTCGTACCTAGTCGCCAGAACTCACTTCTCAGACTACTATTCAAGGCCCGATTTGCCTAATAAGCCAAGTTTTCCTGAATTAATATATTTACTATAATTTTTTTCTTATGAAATGATAAAGCAACCCTTTTCTCTATGTATGAGGTCAATTTTTTTTTATTGGAGTTAAAATTAACGTAGATATATGACCGAACCTAACCAAGCCTACCTAACCTAACCTAACCTATATTTATAGGTAAGGTTAGGGTAGGTAGCCCAAAAAAGCTAGGTTAGGTTAGGTAGGTTAGGTAGACGAAAAAACATTAATTCATGAAAACTTGGCTTATTAGGCAAATCGGGCCTTGAATAGTAGGCTGAGAAGTGCGCTCTGGCTATTAGGTACGACATATATATATATATATATATATATATATATATATATATATATATATATATATATATATATATATATATATATATATATATATATATATTGTATGTGTTTATGTATTAAATATCTCACATGTTAGCTGGTTTTTGCCCTAATCCTTGCGAGGCTTCCTGGCTAGTGAGAGAGAGAGAGAGAGACACGGCTGTGGCTTGGGTGTTAGTGGACTATAACTAACTAAGGGGGATTGAGAGATCACCCCACAGTAAGGAGAGTGCAGGGAGTCACGGCAGCTTGAGAGCGGGTGTGTACTTATCACAACTAGGCAGTGTGAGCCATACCCCCGAATATAGGTGATGCTGAACCCCTCTCCCAGAACCAGACGTTTACCAGGCTGATCTCCCAAGTAGTTGCATGCACTCCAGTGTCCATTACTGGTCGACTGACGGCAGCAGAAGTGTGGCTGTCATCGTCGGTCTTTTTCTGTTGGAGTCTCTGCTCAATGGTAAGCTAGTATTGTTGGTTCAAATAACCAAGTTTCATTGTAAAACCCCCAACGCCCTGATAAATATTGGGGGCCCGTCCAGAATATTGGATTGACACACTCATAGTTGGAGTCCGGGAGGAGGGACTTACACTCCCATTGCAGCAGTAGGTAGCCCGTGTGACCACAGGTATATTCTCTCTTTCTCAGGAAGAATTACAGGAAAAGATGGAGAAGGGGCAAACATTTGTAGAGCCAGGCAAGCCTGAAGATTTGGAAGGTTGCACAAAAGAGCAGTTAAAGCAGATAGCATAGAAATGTGGCATCAAGGTGAAGCCATATTAAGTAGCCAGAATGAAAGATGAGATCCTCAGACAGTTGAGAGATAGGAACAAAGTGGCAGAACAAGGAGCCCAGAAAGGAACTGATGGCAGGAAGGAAGATGATGGACAAGACGATGTGAGATCCCAAGGATCAAGTAGGAGTAGTAGTAGCCGGAGTAGCAGGAACAGGAGTTTGGAAAGGTTTGAGCTAGAGCTCCAGATGCAACGAGAACGTGAACATGAGGAGAGGCAGTTCCAACTGGAGAAGTTGAGGTTAGAACTACAGCTGAATAATGAAGCATAAAAAGAAAAGGAGAAAACCACAATACGAGAATTGGAGTTGGAACAACAACAAAAAAGAAGAAAACCAGAATATGGGAGCGGGAGTTGGAACAAGAAAAAGAAAAAGAGAAAACAAAACAAATGGAAATATAAGCGAATAGAGCTTTGGCAGAGAAAAGGATTGAATGTGGGTTGCCAGAGAGCACCACACATGTATCACATCCACCAGATAATAGAGATAGGGAAAAACACATTCCACTGTTCGTGCCTGAGGAGTCAGAGAGCTCGTTCGAGCACTTTGAGAAGATAGCCAACATCAGACAGTGGCCGCAAGAGGAGTGGGCTCAATTGGTACACTTATGACTAACTGGTGCTGTTAGAGAGGCATATACCCAGTTGTCTCTGGAGAAGTGCCAAGATTACTGGACTGTGAAGAGCAAGGTATTGCGTTGTTTCCTGTTGACTCCTGAAGCTTACAGAAAGCGTTTCAGAGAGATGATGAAGACTCCTGCAAGTACGTTTGCTGAGACAGCGAGAGACCTGGAAAGGCGTTTTCAGAGTTGGACAGAAGCTTTCAGTGTAGAATCCTATGAAGATTTAAAACAGTTCGTAATTATGGAGAAATTTCTGGAAATGATGCACCCTGTAACGAAATTCAAGATCCATGAGGCAGGAGTGAAGAATGTGAGAGATGCAGCTGATAGGGCTGAAATGATTACAGAGGCTTATTGGAGCTTGAGGGAAAGCAGAGTGAAAAGTGATGTGAGACACAATTATGGCAGACCCAGGGGAGCCTGGGGTGAGAAAAATTTTGATAGATGGGCGAATAAACGAAAGTATCCTAAAATTCAGAAAAGGAGACCGTATAAATCGTCTGAAAGTGAGGATGAAGGAGTTAAGTGAAAAACAAGTTATGTACTAAGGAGTCAGGAGTCCAGCCAGACCCAGCACAGTGAAGGTGGTGCGCCTGTGCCGAGAACCTCAAATGTGAGTGGACAGAATCAAATCCACTCAGGGGGATAGAGAAGAGACTTCTCCCAAGTGAGATCCTATAAATGTAACGGACGTGGTCACATGACCACGGCCTACCGGGATCCGGTCGGCCGAGCGGACAGTCCGCTGGACTTGTGGTCCCGGGTTCGATCCCGGGCGCCGGCTAGAAACAATGGGCAGAGTTTCTTTCACCCTATGCCCCTGTTACCTAGCAGTAAAATAGATACCTGGGTGTTAGTCAGCTGTCACGGGCTGCTTCCTGGGGGTGGAGGCCTGGTCGAGGACCGGGCCGCGGGGACACTAAAGCCCCGAAATCATCAAGATAACTTCAAGATATGATGAAAGATTCTCAGCAGGGCGAGAGAGTTGTGACCCCCGAAACATTTGTTACTTTGATACAGGACAAACCGCAGAAAGTGAACTTGACGAACGAGAGTAATAGCCCGTTCAATAGTAAAGGTTAGGTTAGTATAAAAAGCAAATCTGAAGTGGGAGTAAGTATCCTAAGAGATATAGGAGCGAATCAGAGCTTGATTCTGAGAAGCCTGATAGCGGATGATCGACTTTTAGCTGGCAGTGGGAAAATAAAGGTGCGCAGGTAAAGGTGTCTGAGGGTGACATGCCCATTTGTGCTGGCAGATTATTAAATGTCAGAATGCTGTCTGACATGTGCTGTCAGAATAAAGCTGTCAGATTAAAGTCAGATTATTTGTCTGCGGAGGTAATGTTGGGAGTGTGTCCTGACATAAATGTTCCAGGGAGACAAGTGATCCTAGGTAATGACTTGTGCGGGTCGAAGGTGTTACTGGAGCTAATAGTGGATGATGTGCCAGAAGGGCCACGGTACTGATGGGACACCAGATAGAGTTAACCTGGCTAGCATCCTAAAGGATGAGTCAGAGAACAGCGAAGTCATTGAATAACATGCCTGTGTAGTGGCATGATCAGTAGTAGTGGCATGATCAGTAGTAGTGGCATGGTGAATGCTGACAAGGAAGACACTAGAGGAGATGTCTCCACTGAAAGAAGAGACTGATGTGGAGATAGTATGGCTGTTTGGTGAAGGTCCAGCTCAAGAAGATGAGGGCACGGAGAGGTCAGGTGTAAAAATAGCCTTACCGGAGAAAACTAATATGAACAGAGTGGCCGTGGGTGAAGCCCGGCCTACTAAATTCGAGTCAGAAAGTAGGAATAACTGAGCTAAACAGAAGTGGAGGAGAATGAGGACAGAGAGAGGATGAGAGAGAGAAAGTAGAGTGACAAGTTGTCCACAGGAACAGAAGTGTGGGGATGATGAAGTTGAGTTCTGTGAGATGTCAGAAGTTGAAACATTTCATGGGCAGTGTGAAAAAAAGAGAGTGAAGAGGAGTGATACCCAAGAAGAAGAAGTGAGAAGAGATAGTATGTGCGGAGAGATGCTTATTAGCACTCAAGAAGATGTAAAGCGACAAGTGCTGTCGAGTCGGTTGAAAATAATACAGTACTGGAAGAAACTTTGAGTAAGAGTTGAAGGAGAAGAATTGGGGTTGTATAGTAGATCGGAACGGGAAAATAAGATGATGATAATGTAAGCATGGAGGAGTAGAAGAAAGTCGAAGGTTCGGTGAAGGTCGAAGAAGATGAATTTGCAGATTAATGTGGAGGCGTAAGGATGGATAATCGATGAAGATGACAGAGTGAAGTATGATGACGGGAGATAGTAGTATGATGGCAACAGACTGATGCATGAGGATGATTAAACGAAGTATGAGGACGACAGAGGAGGTTCAGACAATAAATGTCTAACTCTTGACGTGTGGAATGCAAGAAGAAGAAACGGTGGTGGACAGCATTAAGTTATGAGAGGGCTAATGGAGCAAAGGTGTCCAACATGGACAGCCTAGCCAAGGTGTGGGAGAAGTTGATTCACTTCGAGGAAGACCATGTTTCCAACGAGTTATGAACCAGGTGATGCAAGGTGCAACGGGTTATGCAGTATACATCGACAATATAGTGGTATTCGCGGACTTCTGGAGAGAGCATGTAGGCTGAACTACTGGATTGGTTCGGCTGATTAGAAAGGGCCAATATAACAATTAATTTGGCGATGTGGGAACCGACCTGTGAGATTTATATTTATTTAATTTATATGAATTTATATAGAATTTATATTTACATTAATTTATATACTTCGATAGCAATTTGTATAATGATAAGTGGACTGTATTTCTGCAATAATCTCATAATCTCACAAATCGATCCTCTACACATTAGGGGGGTTTATATTAATTTAATTTATATATATGCAGCCAATCAAACTACAGTATTAGACTACATACATTGAAAAGGTTCCTTATCATATAGTACAGCAGGTCTTAGTCCACCAGGTATAACTAGGGTGTAGACACCACATTTTCCCTCTTTGAGGTAGCTTCCATCACCCTGGTAACTGATGCACAAAGCATGCTTCCTCGTCTTGACCTGTCAAAAGGGCGCTAGCTGTAAAGCCAGAATCCTATATATGACAGGTATATCAGAGAACACTGTACATGGAACAATGAAGACCTGGCTTAATTACCTTTAGTTTGAGGCTACCACGTGATCTAACCAGGTCACCCTATATAATGACATTAATGGCCATAAATGAAAGATACATGGGTTTCGGAAGAACACTTAACTTGATTTGTTGACAGCATGTTGATAATGGTACACCTTTGGTTTCCATAACACTACGTCCAAGTAAAATTAACAGGAGCCGAATTTGCTCCCGTGAGCCTCTGTGGTCTCAATATAAACAATGGCTGCCCCTCCTTCCTCACTGACGCCTGGCTTACATTGTCCAGATGACAGAAAGTGATAGAAGGGTCACATTTACTCTACTTTAATATTGATAATTAACTTAATTTATATGAGATGTTTTTATGATGGTAAAGTCCAAAGACTAATGTATTTAAGAATAATTTCCAGCAGAATAGCTGGTGAATTTATAATGGTATGTGGTGATGATATCCCGTTTTCTATAGAAGGTAATTCCACTACAAGTTACGTTTTCTATGGGTAACTTGTTTATACGATACAGCTATTATCTGTATGATTATTAAATGGTGTCGGATTTTCCGACAGGCGAAGAGAAAGTTTAGAAGAACCGGACTGGAATACCTAGGTTATGTGGTAGAGCAAGGTGAAGTTGCTCCAGTGAGGATGATGGTTAAAGCCATCGATAATTTCCCAGTACCTAAAGGAAAGAAAGAGTTGTGCAGGTACTTAGGAATGATCGGATATTATAGGAAGTTCTGAAAGAATATTTCCACAGTTGCCACTCCTATAACAAGTTTGTTGTCTAAAAATAAGAAGTGGGAATGGAACAGAGCAGCACAGGAGGAATTTGAGAAAACCAAGAGATTATTGACTGAGGCGCCTGTGTTAGTATCGCCGGAATTTGGAGCACCGTTTGCGTTGTTTGTGGATGCCAGTGATGTAGGGACCGGAGCTGTATTGACACAGCAGAATGATGGAATTTATCGCCCCTTGTTTTTCTTTTCGAAGAAGTTTGTCAAGCATCAGAGATCGTACAGTACAGTCAAGAAGGAGACTTTGGCATTGGTCCTTTCATTAAAAGATTTTGAGGTATAGGTAAGCGGGGGGAGTCACCCAGTTGCTGTGTATATGGATCATAATCCCCTGCTGTTCCTGAGCAACATGAAGCACGTGAATCAGAAGTTTACCAGGTTGTTCCTGTTCCTTCAAGAATATAATCGGAATATAAGACAAATAAGAGGACGAGATAATGTGGTGGCTGATGTTTTGTCACGAGCCACTGAGAATAACTCTCAAAACTAAGGGGAGGGGAGTGTTATGACCCCATGTAGCCAGGGTGGAACGAATCTACCCAGGGATAATTATTCTGCTTTCCTGACCTGATATTAAGAGGTCAGAGGAAAGATTTATTATCTTTAATAGTAATAAAGATTTATTAGTATTAAATAATTAAATAAACGTTAGTGAGTAGTTATATAATATAGGCAGAGAATGAGCATCTTTCAATGTTACTGGAGATTGGATGTCAATATATTGGTGACGTGACGTGACACTAGCAGGAAGTTGTGACCTCACTTGAGTCAAAGCGGTCGCCAGAGGAGGTTGTACTTCGTTGATCTCCTGGAAGGAGGAAGAATATAGTTCCCTGTGTCAGTGCTGGAGCGAAGGCTACTTGTTTGCAAGTGTGAGGAAGCTGTTGGGGACATATTACACCATTTCTCTGTGATTTGGATAAATTAGAGGTGGCCTGGCAGTAAGTGTTTGGTCGCGCCTTTGTGGAACTCTGCTTGTGTGTGCTCCTTCAAGAGGAAGGAAGTAAGCCTGCGTTTCTCTGTGGAGCCTGCTTGGCAATTCCGTGTATTCAAGTCAGGGCTAGAAGAAGCCTTGTAAAGCAGTCCTACAGGGATTTTTGTAGGCGGCCTGTGTGAGCGCCATGTTGAGGGCGAGGGAGTGAGCTTGACTTCTTGATGTGTAGTAGAAGTAGAACACCAGCAATCAACAGCCAATTAATGCACAACTATATACTACCCACTTCAAGACTCCGCTTCAATATAGAAGCATCAAGAAATATGGGCCAATAGGCCCTATGCAGTTACTTCCATCTTTACCTTCAATTTACCCAATTAATACCCATTGTTTCGTGTTCTGTCCTGTGTTGAAAGTTTTGTTCACCTCATCCAAAACTGTTGTAACATATCACCCCACCCAAAATGCGGGTATAAAATGAAAGCTATTTAAATCATAGCATAGTAAGAACTCTGTTTAGTGTTTGCAGGTTATAGTTGTGTGTGTGTAAACTAAAAGTCTTTGAAAACGTAAGAAGTTATTACGAAACGCGTTCAAGTGTCGCGTCAGACTAGAAATAAAAATGAATTTTGTAGAATTGATTTTTCAATTACCATCAACAGTGAAAAGAAATATTGAGAAAATTCGTGTTAGAATTATTAATCTTACTTTTTCGGTCCTATCAGCTGTAAGAGTCATATCTACGTTACCCGAACGCTCTCTGCCTTCCAGAGAACAATTTGTCATATGTGGGAGCATGAGGTGTTCTCGCGATGGCGAGAAATTAACGAAAGAAGAGTGTTTTGGCCAGTGGCTTAGGCCCTTTTGGGCGCCAAGATGGCGCTGACTCCTACGTTCACGCGGCAAAATGTTATGACGTCAGTGACACCAGATTGGTCAAGAACGGTGACGTGGTTCAGGGAGCCAATGAGAAACGCCCCTGGCAAGTATGACGTCATGAGTGAAGGGGGGTATCCAGGCGGCGCGCCCCACGGCGCCAGGAGTTAGATAGATACGTCGTCAAGGGCGGACGTGCGATAGGTGGTCCTGTCAGTCTGACAGTTTTCGTCCCTCTCCGGTGAATATACGCATCACTAGTGGTCTGCGAGCACTGTGAGGTCTTCCTGAACTCTGTGAGGCGGACAGAAGAAGGAATTGATGGAAAACGAGCAACAAGTGCTCCAGTGACAGGTGCTTAGCAAGAGTGAAGCCTGGGCAGTGAAGTCATGGACGATTGTACAGTTTCACCAGTCGGGTGATGACGTAGTGGCTGGGCCAGTTCACCGTGAGGAAGGAGAAGAACAAACTAGCTGGGAATACGAACGACTGCAGCCGGGAGTAAGGGCTGCCGACGTAGTTGTGAGGAGGAGGCGACGACCAGGAGACCGACTCCAACCCTTCAAGAGGTTGTGGAGGAGCACGGAGCCTGCAGAGGGAAGCAGCACGGAGAAGACGCGTTTTTGGGCGTTGGTTGAAGTCCTGGGAAGAGCATCAGTGTGTGTGGGGGTGTTCCCTACAACAAGTCGTGAGCTGGGACCAGGAGCTTCAATTCAACTCTCAACAGAGGACGAGTCCACATCATTTATGGTGGAAGTAGGTAATTCCGTTTTCCCTTCCATTTCCCTTTAGTTAGCGATTAGCCAGAGTATCTTCTATGTCGTGAGCAGGGCTCACCAATGTCTATGTTTCTAGTAAGACACAGTTGTGAAGGGAGATGCTATAGAGCTCTCATGAGATATATATTTGGTGTGTGATTGCACCTGTGGTTTGATGAAGAGATTACTGTGACGAGGACATTTATATTTATATGTCATTAATATTATAAGTTCGTGCCAGAAGTTATGTGTATTAATATACAATTTAATAGTGTAAGGCTGTGTGCCTAGAGTTACCTCGTTATTATAAATATTGATAAAGTGAACTATATATACTGGAGTTATTAAATAGTATATTCATATGTCTAGTAGTAAACTGTGATTATGCCAGTGTTGTGATCACAGTCTCCGTGGTGTAGTGGTAAGACACTCGCCTGGCGTTCCGCGAGTGCTATGTCATGGGTTCGTATCCTGGCCGGGGAGGATTTACTGGGCGCAATTCCTTAACTGTAGCCTCTGTTTAACGCAACAGTAAAATGTGTACTTGGATGAAAAAACGATTCTTCGCGGCCGGGGATCGTATTCCAGGGACCATAGGATTAAGGACTTGCCCGAAACGCTACGCGTACTAGTGGCTGTACAAGAATGTAACAACTCTTGTATATATCTCAAAAAAAAAAAAAAAAAAATATACTGTGAATACGAGAGAATAATAGGCGCCTCACGCCAATAGTGTGAGTATAGTGAGGAAGTGAACAGTGTGAGGAGTGTGAGTGGGTGTGGCATCCCGCGAGTTACCGAACGTTTGGTAACACTGCACATGGAGCGTGGGAACGCATGTCAACTGGGAGTGTTGCCATTCCTGCAGTGTTCCAGAATTGTGAAGAGGCGGAGAGAAGGCTGCTCATTTATTCCTTTGCCATGTTGTTGATGCAGAGTTATGATTCTTTGATCTTTTAAGTAAACTACAAAACCACCGCCGAGTTTGTGTCAACCCTCCATTTCCTTGTAGCTATTGAGACTATCTAAGAGTGAGTGATTTAAACATATACTTACCTGTTACCAAATTGATTAGTATTCGCTGGGGGCCACTACTATATTACTACTATTCCACTGAGGTGTTACTGGACACGGTAAACACCAGTTGGCGACCTATAGTGAGCGGTAGAGCCCTCTGTCGGGACGGGCACATGATCAAGTGAAGTGATCGTGTTCTCACTCGTCTTTAGGCTACGAGGCCAGCCGGAGACGGACTGAGAGACTCTCCTGGTGAACAGTGGCACCGTGAGGATCGAGTGCAGACCCGTGGGGGCTACCGTAAGTAACGTTTATTACTACTAATGCTTGGTGGTGACTAGCTAGAGAGAGACACCCCGACACTATGTACTGAAGTAGAGGCAGGGGTAGAACTATTTGGTTGACAAAGCCCGAGTGCATAGGGGGAAAATTGTGTGAAACCCCGGTTAGGCTTCAGTGGAAATGGAAGCTTCAGGATCCTCGTGAGGGTAGTAGTAGCACTCCAGGTTGCAATTCTTTTAACCATGTCATGGTACAGTTGACTGGGGCGCATCTGGGAACACTCAATGCATAGGTTTGAACCCTCAATAAAGCCCTTTTGGATTTGTTCATTATTATTAATATTATTTGATAAAGCCTTTAATTATGCACAGCATTTCGGGCATAACTTAAGCTAATGAATTTGAGAACTATATCAATACAGGTTCTTGGTGTTAATTTTAAGATAATACATTGTATAATACATTATTGGTTTACTAAATGTGAATATTGTTTATTTCATTTACTGTATATAGGTCTATATATCATGCCATATTGCATAGCGTGAGGAGTATAAACATTTATATTGTCATGCCATGCAAACCATGCATGACATGGCGGATCTTATTGAAACCTTTAAAATACTGAACAGTTTGCAGGATCTCGATCCGGTCAATTTCTTCAAAAGGTCAGATGTAACACGAACAAGGAGCAATGGGTTCAAGCTCAACAAGCCACAATGTAGGACACAAAACAAGAGATGCTTTTTCAACCATAGGGCTATAAACCCATTCAACTCCCTACCCGCTGAAGCCATCAACGCCAAAAATCTTCTAGGTTTTAAAATTCAGCTGGAAAAGACCATCAGAGCAAATGGGGGGAGGGGGGCGTTGACAAGCCGCCAGTTTCCTGTCCTCATCGAAGCCACTAGTATTAGTGGCCCCTCAGGTAAACTCTGGTAAATATCCATACCCTACACTATATAACAATTGTCTAACTCCTAAAAAAAAAAATGTCTTGGGAATGTCAGTCATTCTACATTTTCAAGTTGTATTTGGCGTGATAGCATTATTATTGTATTTAACATCAGATTGTTAAAGCAGATGTCAATGAATTTCCTACCTGCATTGTTATTTGGTAAAATATTCCCAGTGCATTAGATTTATTTACATCAGCACAGGATCCTGTTCATTGCTATTCATATGTATGCTAATTTAGATCTTTATCTTCAGGCAAACACGGTAGCTGGGTTGAAGCGGCACATTTTGGCAGGAACATTTATCACGCCGGATCATGTCTCCCCTGCCGCTACCCAGCAAACACAAATCATCTACACAACGTTCGCCTATCTCTTCCCATAGGTGTGGGAATGATTTGCATTGAGAATGGTGCAGGAGAGCCTTTGAGAAACTTTTACTCAAAAAATCCAAACACAAAGGTTTAATTATAAATTGTTTTTCTACAATTATTTTCTTCCAAATGTAAAACAAATAGTTTTTACATGTTTAAATATAAAATTTATGGTGTTTTTTTGTAAAATTCATTAATAAATTGTGAATGATATATATTGGCTGAGTGAAACCTTTAAAATCCATTTAGTTATAATATGAACAGAAAAAAGTAGTTTTCCAAATTTTCTAAAAATCGCTCTTTTTAACACAATTTGACTCCTTATGCATTCCACTAAACACTAATATCATGTTTAAATATATAATTTATGTATTATTCCCTAAGATAATTTATATAAATTATAAAAGTTGCTGGAAAGTGGTGAGAAAGAATCTGAAAACGTTTTGTTGTCTTATATTGGCGTGTTCTTATTAACTAGAGTGAGTAAGAGTGAGCGAGAGTGGGTAAGAGTGAGTAAGAGTGACTGAAGGTGAGTGAGAGTGCCAGAGAGTGTGTAAGTGTGAGTAAGAGTGAGTATAAGTAAGAATGACTGAGAGTGAGTAAGAGTGACAGAGTGAGTAAGAGTGAGAGTAAGGGTGACAGAATGAGTAAGAGTGAGAGTAAAGTGATTGAGAGTAAGGGTGAGTATGAGAGTAAGAGTGATTGAGAGTTAGTGAGAGTAAGAGTGATTGAGAGTAAGAGTGATTGAGAGTAAGAGTGATTGAGAGTAAGAGTGATTGGGAGTAAGAGTGATTGAGAGTAGGAGTGATTGGGAGTAAAAGTGATTGGGAGTAGGAGTTAGAGTGAGAGTAGGAGTAAGAATGAGAATAAGAGTGATTGAGAGTAAGAGTGAGTAAGAGTAAGAATGAGAGTAAGAGTGATTGTGAGTAAGAGTGATTGAGAGTAAGAGTGATTGAGCGTAAGAGTGATTGAGAGTAAGAGTGATTGGGAGTAAGAGTAAGAGTGAGAGTAAGAGTAAGAATGAGAATAAGAGTGATTGAGAGTAAGAGTGATTGGGAGTAAGAGTAAGAGTAAGAATGAGAGTAGGAGTGATTGAGAGTAGGAGTGATTGGGAGTAGGAGTGATTGGGAGTAAGAGTGATTGAGAGTAAGAGTAATTGAGAGTAAGAGTATGAGAGTAAGAGTGAGAGAGTGAGTATGAATGGGTAAGGGTGACTGCGAGTGAGTAAGAGTGACAGAGTAAGAATGACAGAGTAAGAGTGATAGAGAGTAAGAGTGATAGAGAGTAAGAGTGACAGAGAGTAAGAGTGACAGAGTAAGAGTGACAGAGAGTAAGAGTGACAGAGAGTAAGAGTGACAGAGAGTAAGAGTGACAGAGAGTAAGAGTGACAGAGTAAGAGTGAGTATGAGAGTGAGTAAGGATGACTGAGAGAAAGAGTGAGTAATAGTGAGTAAGAGTGATTGAGAGTTAGTGAGAGTAAGAGTGATTGAGAGTAAGAGTGATTGAGAGTAAAAGTGATTGAGAGTAAGAGTGATTGAGAGTAAGAGTGATTGGGAGTAAGAGTGATTGAGAGTAAGAGTGATTGGGAGTAAGAGTGATTGGGAGTAGGAGTAAGAATGAGAATAAGAGTGATTGAGAGTAAGAGTGAGTAAGAGTAAGAATGAGAGTAAGAGTGATTGAGAGTAATAGTGATTGAGAGTAAGAGTGATTGAGAGTAAGAGTGATTGGGAGTAAGAGTAAGAGTGAGAGTAAGAGTAAGAGTGAGAGTAAGAGTAAGAATGAGAATAAGAGTGATTGAGAGTAAGAGTGATTGGGAGTAAGAGTAAGAGTAAGAATGAGAGTAGGAGTGATTGAGAGTAGGAGTGATTGGGAGTAGGAGTGATTGGGAGTAAGAGTGATTGAGAGTAAGAGTAATTGAGAGTAAGAGTATGAGAGTAAGAGTGAGAGAGTGAGTATGAATGGGTAAGGGTGACTGAGAGTGAGTAAGAATGACAGAGTAAGAGTGACAGAGAGTAAGAGTGACAGAGAGTAAGAGTGACAGAGAGTAAGAGTGACAGAGAGTAAGAGTGACAGAGAGTAAGAGTGAGTATGAGAGTGAGTAAGGATGACTGAGAGTAAGAGTGAGTAATAGTGCGTAAGAGTGATTGAGAGTAAGAGTGAGTAATAGTGTGTAAGAGTGATTGAGAGTAAGAGTGAGTAATAGTGCGTAAGAGTGATTGAGAGTAAGAGTGAGTAATAGTGTGTAAGAGTGATTGAGAGTAAGAGTGAGTAATAGTGCGTAAGAGTGATTGAGAGTGAGAGTGAGTTAAGAGTGTGAGGTGTGAGAGGGTAGCAGGCCAGTGAGGCAGGATGTGTGGTCACAGGCGAGGCCTAGGCCTCGTGATCTCTAATGTTGGTTTTTATATATATGTTGGATTTTTTGTCCTGTTTCAAATTATAATTATTTAGCAGGAATGTAATAAGATATTGCACAGTATTAATGTGACAATAATATATGCATTATTTCCTTGATAATCAAACTTGTTGTTCAAAGATAATATACAATCTTTGAAGGAAACATTTTGAGAGCGCGAGCTGGCAACACTGGGCTGGTGGGTGAGAGAGACATGGTTAGTTGTGCTCAGACCTTCAGTGGTGAAGGGTGTGTCCTAGCTGGCCGCCACCAGCCGCCACCCGCCACCCACCACCAGCCGCCACCCGCCACCACCCACCACCCACCACCAGCCGCCACCACCCACCACCAGCCGCCACCCGCCACCAGCCACCGCCACCCACCACCGCCACTCACCACCCGCCGCCACCACCCACCACCAGCCGCCACCCGCCACCAGCCACCGCCACCCACCACCGCCACCTGCCGCCACCACCCACCACCACCAGCCGCTGCCGCCACCACCACCCACCACCACCGCCGCCACCACCCATCACCGCCGCCACCACCACCACCTACCACCACCGCCGCCACCACCCATCACCGCCGCCGCCGCCACCACCCACCACAGCCGCCGCCGACACCACCGCCACCACCCACCACCACCACCACCACCACCACCCACCACCGCCGCCACCACCAGCCGCCACCACCAGCCGCCACAAGCCGCCACCGCCCGCCACCACCCGCCACCAGCCGCCATCACCACCACCACCACCACAAGCCGCCATCACCGCCACCAGCCGCCACCAGCTGCCACCACCACCAGCCGCCACCACCACTACCACCAGCCGCCATCACCGCCACCAGCTGCCACCACCACCAGCCGCCATCACCGCCACCAGCCGCCACCAGCTGCCACCACCACCAGCCGCCACCACCACCACCACCAGCCGCCATCACCGCCACCAGCTGCCACCACCACCAGCCGCCATCACCGCCACCAGCTGCCAGCACCACCAGCCGCCATCACCGCCACCAGCCGCCACCAGCTGCCACCACCACCAGCCGCCACCACCACCACCACCAGCCGCCATCACCGCCACCAGCTGCCACCACCACCAGCCGCCATCACCGCCACCAGCTGCCACCACCACCAGCCGCCACCACCGCCACCACCACCTGCCACCAGCCGCCACCACCGCCCGCTATCAGCCGTCACCGCCCGTTGCCACAGTCGCCACCGCAAGCCGCCACCGCCAGCCGCCACCAGCCCCCACCACCGCCGATCGTCACCACCCATCACAACCGCCGCCGCCCGCCGCCGCCACCCACCACCCGCCGCCACCACCCACCACCACCAGCCGCCGCCGCCACCACCACCCACCACCACCGCCGCCACCACCCACCACCACTAGCCGCCACCACCACCACCCACCACCACCGCCGCCACCACCCACCACCGCCCGCCGCCACCGCCGCCACTGTCCTCCCGCCGCCACTGTCCGCCCGCCGCCGCCCTGTCCGCCCGCCGCCACTATCCGCCCGCCGCCACTATCCGCCATCGCCGCCACTGTCCGCCCGCCACCACTGTCCGCCCGCCGCCACTATCCGCCACCGCCGCCACTGTCCGCCCGACGCCACTGTCCGCCCGCCGCCACTATCCGCCACCGCCGCCACTGTCCGCCCGCCGCCACTGTGCGCCCGCCGCCACTGTCCGCCCGCTGCCACTATCCGCCACCGCCACCACTGTCCGCCACCGCCACCACTGTCCGCCACCGCCACCACTGTCCGCCCGCCGCCACCACTGTCCGCCCGCCGCCACCACTGTCCGCCCGCCGCCGCCACTGTCCGCCCGCCGCCGCCACTGTCCGCCCGCCGCCGCCACTGTCCGCCCGCCGCCGCCACTGTCCGCCCGCCGCCACTGTCCACCACCGCCGCCAAAGCCGCCACGGTCCGCCCGCCGCCACGGTCCGCCCGCCGCCACAGCCGCCACAGCCGCCACTATCCGCCACCGCCACCACTGTCCGCCCGCCGCCACTATCCGCCACCGCCGCCACTGTCCGCCCGCCGCCACTATCCGCCACTGCCGCCACTGTCCGCCCGCCGCCACTGTCCGCCCGCCGCCACTATCCGCCACCGCCGCCACTGTCCACCACAGCCGCCACTCTCCGCCGTACAGCCTCCCCTCTCTCCGTTAGTAAATAATTATAATTGTTAGTAAATAATAAAAGAAATATAAATTATTAGATTTTTTTTACCCTTAAATTGGTTTTAATATTTAAATTGAAAATAATAATATAATATAAAATATAATAAAAATAATATAATATAAAATATAATTTAATTTCAAGAAATTTAACTTTAAACACAAAGATGTGAAAAGGGTTCAGATTATAGGCTCAAACCTTTCATAAGAGATTCATATTGGTATATGAATGGATTATGAATGACTCATGTTAGGAGTGTAGAGTTGCCACAATATCTCAAATTAGTGTTAGATACATATGTCTTGGTTATAAGTTTTGGAAACCTATCCACACACAATATCGTATCTGATACGATAAAACAAACGTTTCCAATACTTTCAAATACTTTCCAGATATGTTGTGGCAACCTAAAATTGTTTGCTGGGTACAGACCTCATTGCTCGCCTCCTGGTGCAAGAGCCAAGTGAGAGGCATGGTACTGACATTACTGCCGCTCCCACCTGGCTAGCAACAGCGCCCTCCCAACCCACGCCACTGCCGCTATGTGTCTTGGTACCTACCCTATCTGTTCAGGATTCAGCTGATGTAGAGGTAATATAGGAGTCATTTATTTAGGGAACCCAATTTCGGATGCTTTTTGGTTCAGTCATGTTTGTTTTTTCTGATTTTGCTCATTAATTTTTGGTTACAGTCACTTGTTGACCAGACCACACACTAGAAGGTGAAGGTAAGCAGAACTGGCACTGTGGGATAAACCAAACGTCGAGTTAAGGGGCCTAAATGAATGCTCATATGGACGTGCATAAGGCCAGTATGATTTTTTTTATGACATACACATATGCCATTGTTATTATAAGAAATATTTAATGTTTATCAGTGCAAAGGCCAAAGATACATAAAAATATACCGACGAGGTACACACACACACACACACACACACACACACACTGAATGAAACTGAGTGCCCAAATGAGCCACAGAGATATTAGAAAGAACTTTTTTAGTGTCAGAGTGGTTGACAAATGGAATGCATTAGGAAGTGATGTGGTGGAGGCTGACTCCATACACAGTTTCAAGTGTAGATATGATAGAGCCCAGTAGGCTCAGGAATCTGTACACCTGTTGATTGACAGTTGAGAGCCGGGACCAAAGAGCCAGAGCTCAACCCCCGCAAGCACAACTAGGAGAGTACAACTAGGTGAGTACACACACACACACACACACATACAAACACACACACACACACACACACGAGACATGATCACAACCTACAAAATCCTCAGGGGAATCGACCGGGTAAACAAGGATAAACTATTCAACACTGGTGGTACACGAACAAGGCGACACAGGTGGAAACTCACATGATCCACAGGGACGTTAGAAGGAACTTTTTCAGTGTCAGAGTAGTTAACGGATGAAATGCATTAGGCAGTGATGTGGTGGAGGCTGACTCCATACATAATTTCAAATGTAGATATGATAGAGCACGGTAGGCTCAGGAATCTGTACACCAGTTGATTGAAAGTTGAGAGGCGGGACCAAAGAGCCAAAGCTCAACCCCCGCAAGCATAAATAGATGAGTACAAATAGGTGAGTACACACACATTGCCACTGGAGAGCCGATGGCCAAGCGGACAGCTAGTTGAACACGTGATCCTGTGGTCCCGGGTACGATCCCGGGCGTTGGCGAGAAACGATAGGCAGAGTTTCTTTCACCCTATGCTCCTGTTACCTAGTTGTAAATAGATACCTGGAAGTTAGTCAGCTATCACAGGCTGCTTCCTGGGTGTGTGTATGTGTGTGTGTGTGTGTGTGTGTGTGTGTGTGTGTGTGTGTGTGTGTGTGTGTGTGTGTGTGTGTGTGTGTGTGTGTTGTGAAAAAAAGTAGTAGTAGAAACAGTTGACTGACAGTTGAGAGGTGGACCTAAAGAGCACATCTCAACCCCCTCCACAAGCACAACTAGGTGAATACAACTATGTGAATACACACACACACACACACACACACACACACACACACACACACACACAGATA
>NC_091212.1:571872-581872 GCF_040958095.1 Procambarus clarkii | reverse complement strand
CCTGGTTGGTCAGGTAATTCTGGCAGGAAATGTGTCTAATTTTACCATGGAGAAGTTATAACTTAGCACACAGCTGAGTTAGCAAGGATAATAATCTTTATTTAATACGTCGCCTCAACGTTGTGATTAAGTCACGTGTTTGTTGGGACTTAGTTTATCGGTGACAATAATTTGCAATGTGTGTCCTGAATATATCCATTTTGCTCTATTCTTACAGATTCTTAGTATATTGGAACTCTTCCCAGTCACCCCTTTATTGTTTATTAAACTCATTTGATTAGAATCTGAGTTAATGCTTCAACAGAAATAGTTATGATGACAGTGTAATTTTAAATTAAAATTTTTAGCATAAAACTCACTGACAAATATCTTCAGTCTGGTTTGAAAATTATCGAACAGCTCTGTTTTAAACTTGAAATCCATCAAAAGTTCTTTCATTACCTACCTATTTTTTTAATGTTGCTTCGAAAGGCGAGTTTATTGGGCAGCGTCACTCATCCTGTGAGTGGACACACCGCCATAGTGACAGTATTGGGCAGCGCCACTCATCCTGTGAGTGGACACACCGCCATAGTGACAGTATTGGGCAGCGCCACTCATCCTGTGAGTGGACACACCGCCATAGTGACAGTATTGGGCAGCGCCACTCATCCTGTGAGTGGACACACCGCCATAGTGACAGTATTGGGCAGCAGCGTCACTCATCCTGTGAGTGGACACACCGCCATAGTGACAGTATTGGGCAGCGCCACTCATCCTGTGAGTGGACACACCGCCATAGTGACAGTATTGGGCAGCGCCACTCATCCTGTGAGTGGACACACCGCCATAGTGACAGTATTGGGCAGCGCCACTCATCCTGTGAGTGGACACACCGCCATAGTGACAGTATTGGGCAGCGCCACTCATCCTGTGAGTGGACACACCGCCATAGTGACAGTATTGGGCAGCGCCACTCATCCTGTGAGTGGACACACCGCCATAGTGACAGTATTGGCAGCGCCACTCATCCTGTGAGTGGACACACCGCCATAGTGACAGTATTGGGCAGCGCCACTCATCCTGTGAGTGGACACACCGCCATAGTGACAGTATTGGGCAGCGCCACTCATCCTGTGAGTGGACACACCGCCATAGTGACAGTATTGGGCAGCGCCACTCATCCTGTGAGTGGACACACCGCCATAGTGACAGTATTGGGCAGCGCCACTCATCCTGTGAGTGGACACACCGCCATAGGACAGTATTGGGCAGCGCCACTCATCCTGTGAGTGGACACACCGCCATAGTGACAGTATTGGGCAGCGCCACTCATCCTGTGAGTGGACACACCGCCATAGTGACAGTATTGGGCAGCGCCACTCATCCTGTGAGTGGACACACCGCCATAGTGACAGTATTGGGCAGCGCCACTCATCCTGTGAGTGGACACACCGCCATAGTGACAGTATTGGGCAGCGCCACTCATCCTGTGAGTGGACACACCGCCATAGTGACAGTATTGGGCAGCGCCACTCATCCTGTGAGTGGACACACCGCCATAGTGACAGTATTGGGCAGCGCCACTCATCCTGTGAGTGGACACACCGCCATAGTGACAGTATTGGGCAGCGCCACTCATCCTGTGAGTGGACACACCACCATAGTGACAGTATTGGGCAGCGCCACTCATCCTGTGAGTGGACACACCACCATAGTGACAGTATTGGGCAGCGCCACTCATCCTGTGAGTGGACACACCGCCATAGTGACAGTATTGGGCAGCGCCACTCATCCTGTGAGTGGACACACCGCCATAGTGACAGTATTGGGCAGCGTCCCATCCTGTGAGTGGACACACCGCCATAGTGACAGTATTGGGCAGCGTCACTCATCCTGTGAGTGGACACACCACCATAGTGACAGTATTGGGCAGCGCCACTCATCCTGTGAGTGGACACACCGCCATAGTGACAGTATTGGGCAGCGTCACTCATCCTGTGAGTGGACACACCACCATAGTGACAGTATTGGGCAGCGCCACTCATCCTGTGAGTGGACACACCGCCATAGTGACAGTATTGGGCAGCGCCACTCATCCTGTGAGTGGACACACCGCCATAGTGACAGTATTGGGCAGCGCCACTCATCCTGTGAGTGGACACACCCATAGTGACAGTATTGGGCAGCGCCACTCATCCTGTGAGTGGACACACCGCCATAGTGACAGTATTGGGCAGCGCCACTCATCCTGTGAGTGGACACACCACCATAGTGACAGTATTGGGCAGCGCCACTCATCCTGTGAGTGGACACACCGCCATAGTGACAGTATTGGGCAGCGCCACTCATCCTGTGAGTGGACACACCGCCATAGTGACAGTATTGGGCAGCGCCACTCATTGTGAGTGGACACACCGCCATAGTGACAGTATTGGGCAGCGCCACTCATCCTGTGAGTGGACACACCACCATAGTGACAGTATTGGGCAGCCCACTCATCCTGTGAGTGGACACACCGCCATAGTGACAGTATTGGGCAGCGCCACTCATCCTGTGAGTGGACACACCGCCATAGTGACAGTATTGGGCAGCGCCACTCATCCTGTGAGTGGACACACCCATAGTGACAGTATTGGGCAGCGTCACTCATCCTGTGAGTGGACACACCATAGTGACAGTATTGGGCAGCGCCACTCATCCTGTGAGTGGACACACCGCCATAGTGACAGTATTGGGCAGCGCCACTCATCCTGTGAGTGGACACACCGCCATAGTGACAGTATTGGGCAGCGCCACTCATCCTGTGAGTGGACACACCACCATAGTGACAGTATTGGGCAGCGCCACTCATCCTGTGAGTGGACACACCGCCATAGTGACAGTATTGGGCAGCGCCACTCATCCTGTGAGTGGACACACCGCCATAGTGACAGTATTGGGCAGCGCCACTCATCCTGTGAGTGGACACACCGCATAGTGACAGTATTGGGCAGCGCCACTCATCCTGTGAGTGGACACACCCATAGTGACAGTATTGGGCAGCGCCACTCATCCTGTGAGTGGACACACCGCCATAGTGACAGTATTGGGCAGCGCCACTCATCCTGTGAGTGGACACACCGCCATAGTGACAGTATTGGGCAGCGCCACTCATCCTGTGAGTGGACACACCGCCATAGTGACAGTATTGGGCAGCGCCACTCATCCTGTGAGTGGACACACCGCATAGTGACAGTATTGGGCAGCGCCACTCATCCTGTGAGTGGACACACCGCCATAGTGACAGTATTGGGCAGCGCCACTCATCCTGTGAGTGGACACACCGCCATAGTGACAGTATTGGGCAGCGCCACTCATCCTGTGAGTGGACACACCACCATAGTGACAGTATTGGGCAGCGCCACTCATCCTGTGAGTGGACACACCACCATAGTGACAGTATTGGGCAGCGCCACTCATCCTGTGAGTGGACACACCGCCATAGTGACAGTATTGGGCAGCGCCACTCATCCTGTGAGTGGACACACCGCCATAGTGACAGTATTGGGCAGCGCCACTCATCCTGTGAGTGGACACACCCCATAGTGACAGTATTGGGCAGCGCCACTCATCCTGTGAGTGGACACACCGCCATAGTGACAGTATTGGGCAGCGCCACTCATCCTGTGAGTGGACACACCGCCATAGTGACAGTATTGGGCAGCGCACTCATCCTGTGAGTGGACACACCGCCATAGTGACAGTATTGGGCAGCGCCACTCATCCTGTGAGTGGACACACCGCCATAGTGACAGTATTGGGCAGCGCCACTCATCCTGTGAGTGGACACACCGCCATAGTGACAGTATTGGGCAGCGCCACTCATCCTGTGAGTGGACACACCGCCATAGTGACAGTATTGGGCAGCGCCACTCATCCTGTGAGTGGACACACCACCATAGTGACAGTATTGGGCAGCGCCACTCATCCTGTGAGTGGACACACCCATAGTGACAGTATTGGGCAGCGCCACTCATCCTGTGAGTGGACACACCGCCATAGTGACAGTATTGGGCAGCGCCACTCATCCTGTGAGTGGACACACCACCATAGTGACAGTATTGGGCAGCGTCACTCATCCTGTGAGTGGACACACCACCATAGTGACAGTATTGGGCAGCGCCACTCATCCTGTGAGTGGACACACCGCCATAGTGACAGTATTGGGCAGCGCCACTCATCCTGTGAGTGGACACACCGCCATAGTGACAGTATTGGGCAGCGCCACTCATCCTGTGAGTGGACACACCGCCATAGTGACAGTATTGGGCAGCGTCACTCATCCTGTGAGTGGACACACCGCCATAGTGACAGTATTGGGCAGCGCCACTCATCCTGTGAGTGGACACACCGCCATAGTGACAGTATTGGGCAGCGCCACTCATCCTGTGAGTGGACACACCGCCATAGTGACAGTATTGGGCAGCGCCACTCATCCTGTGAGTGGACACACCGCCATAGTGACAGTATTGGGCAGCGCCACTCATCCTGTGAGTGGACACACCGCCATAGTGACAGTATTGGGCAGCGCCACTCATCCTGTGAGTGGACACACCGCCATAGTGACAGTATTGGGCAGCGCCACTCATCCTGTGAGTGGACACACCGCCATAGTGACAGTATTGGGCAGCGCCACTCATCCTGTGAGTGGACACACCGCATAGTGACAGTATTGGGCAGCGCCACTCATCCTGTGAGTGGACACACCGCCATAGTGACAGTATTGGGCAGCGCCACTCATCCTGTGAGTGGACACACCGCCATAGTGACAGTATTGGGCAGCGCCACTCATCTGTGAGTGGACACACCGCCATAGTGACAGTATTGGGCAGCGCCACTCATCCTGTGAGTGGACACACCGCCATAGTGACAGTATTGGGCAGCGCCACTCATCCTGTGAGTGGACACACCACCATAGTGACAGTATTGGGCAGCGCACTCATCCTGTGAGTGGACACACCGCCATAGTGACAGTATTGGGCAGCGCCACTCATCCTGTGAGTGGACACACCGCCATAGTGACAGTATTGGGCAGCGTCACCCATCCTGTGAGTGGACACACCGCCATAGTGACAGTATTGGGCAGCGTCACTCATCCTGTGAGTGGACACACCGCCATAGTGACAGTATTGGGCAGCGTCACTCATCCTGTGAGTGGACACACCGCCATAGTGACAGTATTGGGCAGCGTCACTCATCCTGTGAGTGGACACACCGCCATAGTGACAGTATTGGGCAGCGCCACTCATCCTGTGAGTGGACACACCGCCATAGTGACAGTATTGGGCAGCGCCACTCATCCTGTGAGTGGACACACCGCCATAGTGACAGTATTGGGCAGCGCCACTCATCCTGTGAGTGGACACACCGCCATAGTGACAGTATTGGGCAGCGCCACTCATCCTGTGAGTGGACACACCGCCATAGTGACAGTATTGGGCAGCGCCACTCATCTGTGAGTGGACACACCGCCATAGTGACAGTATTGGGCAGCGCCACTCATCCTGTGAGTGGACACACCGCCATAGTGACAGTATTGGGCAGCGCCACTCATCCTGTGAGTGGACACACCGCCATAGTGACAGTATTGGGCAGCGCCACTCATCCTGTGAGTGGACACACCGCCATAGTGACAGTATTGGGCAGCGCCACTCATCCTGTGAGTGACACACCACCATAGTGACAGTATTGGGCAGCGCCACTCATCCTGTGAGTGGACACACCGCCATAGTGACAGTATTGGGCAGCGCCACTCATCCTGTGAGTGGACACACCGCCATAGTGACAGTATTGGGCAGCGTCACCATCCTGTGAGTGGACACACCGCCATAGTGACAGTATTGGGCAGCGTCACTCATCCTGTGAGTGGACACACCGCCATAGTGACAGTATTGGGCAGCGCCACTCATCCTGTGAGTGGACACACCGCCATAGTGACAGTATTGGGCAGCGCCACTCATCCTGTGAGTACACACCGCCATAGTGACAGTATTGGGCAGCGTCACTCATCCTGTGAGTGGACACACCGCCATAGTGACAGTATTGGGCAGCGCCACTCATCTGTGAGTGGACACACCGCCATAGTGACAGTATTGGGCAGCGCCACTCATCCTGTGAGTGGACACACCGCCATAGTGACAGTATTGGGCAGCGCCACTCATCCTGTGAGGACACACCGCCATAGTGACAGTATTGGGCAGCGCCACTCATCCTGTGAGTGACACACCGCCATAGTGACAGTATTGGGCAGCGCCACTCATCCTGTGAGTGGACACACCGCCATAGTGACAGTATTGGGCAGCGCCACTCATCCTGTGAGTGGACACACCGCCATAGTGACAGTATTGGGCAGCGCCACTCATCCTGTGAGTGGACACACCGCCATAGTGACAGTATTGGGCAGCGCCACTCATCCTGTGAGTGGACACACCGCCATAGTGACAGTATTGGGCAGCGTCACTCATCCTGTGAGTGGACACACCGCCATAGTGACAGTATTGGGCAGCGCCACTCATCCTGTGAGTGGACACACCACCATAGTGACAGTATTGGGCAGCGTCACCCATCCTGTGAGTGGACACACCGCCATAGTGACAGTATTGGGCAGCGTCACTCATCCTGTGAGTGGACACACCGCCATAGTGACAGTATTGGGCAGCCACTCATCTGTGAGTGGACACACCACCATAGTGACAGTATTGGGCAGCGTCACTCATCCCGCGTATTCATATACGTGCAAAACAACCGAGTTTCTTACGGAGTGGCAAATCGAGTGAACCACTTATACGCATCATCACTTGTGGTTTATTCTTATGTTAAATATGGATTTTTTTCCCTAACATCACGCAGAATTTTGTTTTCTAGTATCACCAAGCTAGCGCCTCTTGACACACACTATGTGATCTTTCATATAGTCTAGAACAACTGCTCCAATGCATCAATGTACCTAAATATGTTAAATATTGGTTTTAATACTCATTCTCCATTGGTACTTCATCAATTTGCAGGCGAGGAGTCACAATAACGTGGCTGAAATATGTTGACCAGACCACACACTAGAAGGTGAAGGAACGACGACGTTTCGGTCCGTCCTGGACCATTCTCAAGTCGATTGTGATACGTCGTCGTCTCTTCACTTTCTAGTGTGTGGTTTGGTCAACTTCATCAAGTGGTTAATCTGTACTTCGATTTGGGGCCAGATTTGTGTGGTGATAAGGTACGCTTAAGGTACAGCTGTTAGTGGTAGCGTCCCTTAAGTGGAATATATATCCATTTCACCCTGAATCTTGCAGAACAACTTGCAAGATCTGGTTCAATTGCCTCCTTAATATTGTCATACTGGTTCCAGCCGTATGTCACATATTTACACTCACACATTACAAGATCAAATGAGAAAATCAATTGGAGTAATGAGGGGGATTCGAACCATCGACCTAGGTACTGCCAGGGACACGAACATTATAAAAGAATCATAGGCTATTACAGTCTCCTATTTTTCGTCAACACACTTCACATATCCGGGAGTTTAAAACAACAACAAAATGTTACAAATTTAACACATTTATTCCCGTGCAGGTCAGAGAGGTTAAAGGTCAGCAACTGTCAGTCGACCTGACAAGACCCTACAATTTTAACAATTTCTCAGATCACGTGAATAGTGTATATTTTAAACGGGAGCAAACAAGCAAGAAAATCACACCTTGATATTAACAAGTCAGCCTGGATATGTTAATTCATGTTAATTCACAGTCTGGCGAGGTTAGTTCTGCGTGGACTGATATTAAGTTTTCCTAGGGCAACACCCTCTTTGGGGGCAAAAGCGTACTATCCCTCACCTTTAGACAAAGTCGGTCTGCACGTGTTATAACGATATATTTTCACCCAAGTTATGGTCGGTATTTTTCTAGTTGGGTTGTCAGTCATTCACTTCCTGGTCATCATAAGCCCAAATCAGGCTGTCTGTTGGCGAAGGTGAAGACATTAAATTATACCGTGAATTGTATTCACCTACAACAATGAGATTGTATTCACCTCCATCAATGAGATTGTATTCACCTACAACAATGAGATTGTATTCACCTCCATCAATGAGATTGTATTCACCTACAACAATGAGATTGTATTCACCTCCATCAATGAGATTGTATTCACCTACACAATGAGATTGTATTCACCTACAACAATGAGATTGTATTCACCTACAACAATGAGATTGTATTCACCTACAACAATGAGATTGTATTCACCTCCATCAATGAGATTGTATTCACCTCCATCAATGAGATTGTATTCACCTACAACAATGAGATTGTATTCACCTACAACAATGAGATTGTATTCACCTACAACAATGAGATTGTATTCACCTACAACAATGAGATTGTATTCACCTACAACAATGAGATTGTATTCACCTACAACAATGAGATTGTATTCACCTACAACAATGAGATTGTATTCACCTACAACAATGAGATTGTATTCACCTACAACAATGAGATTGTATTCACCTACAACAATGAGATTGTATTCACCTACAACAATGAGATTGTATTCACCTACAACAATGAGATTGTATTCACCTCCATCAATGAGATTGTATTCACCTACAACAATGAGATTGTATTCACCTCCATCAATGAGATTGTATTCACCTACAACAATGAGATTGTATTCACCCCATCAATGAGATTGTATTCACCTCCATCAATGAGATTGTATTCACCTCCACAATGAGATTGTATTCACCTACACAATGAGATTGTATTCACCTACAACAATGAGATTGTATTCACCTCCACAATGAGATTGTATTCACCTACAACAATGAGATCGCGAGTCCGTGTTTAAGAGAATGGCGTTTCTACCAGATACATAGACAGTCTGTGTGTTTGTATAACTGTCACATTAGTCGAGAGAGTATAGTGATCAAACACACACACTCACACACACACACACACACACACACACACACACACAGACACACACAGACACACACACACACACACACACACACACACACACACAGACACACACACACTCAAAACTCAATTTAGATCGGACACGATTACCGCTAGCCCATAACCCTTTTATCTTCTATAACATTTATTAGCCAAATCGCAATAACATTTAGCAGGTCCCGTTGCGTATGAAGGGCAAGAGAGGGCTATCTGCCCACGGGTCATTAGGTCGATATGCTCAGGGAACTACAACCAGCGTTTGGTTCATGCGTCCTGCAGGCACATAGAGCCAATGATCCCGGTGACATGACAGGGGAAAAACCAGGGAATTTAATTTCTATGGCACTGCACAAACACCTTTTTTTTTTTTTGCTTTTTTTCAACCTTTTTTTTTTTAATTTAATATATATTAGTGCACAAAAGATTTTACGATATCAAAGCACAGTTTTCATTGCAGTATTCTCGAGTCCAATTGGTAGCATTTGAAAGTAATAACATTTAAAGCAGTTAACGTTAGAATATAGGATTGTTTCATGGGGTATTTTTGTGTGTAGGAGAGTTGTAGGGGCATTATAGAGTGCTCCAGGCTAAGCATCGTAAGTTCATGTGCAACCTTAATTAAAAATAAAACGAATAGCTGAAAGTTGTGTACGGTATGGCAACATTTCCTCACACACACACACACACACGCACACACACACACACACACGCACACGCACGCACACACTCGCACACGCACACACACACAAACACGCACACACGCACACACACATACACACGCACGCACACGAGCCACAGGGACGTTAGAAGGAACTTTTTTAGTGTCAGAGTAGTTAACAGGTGGAATGCATTAGGCAGTGATGTGGTGGAGGCTGACTCCATACACAGTTTCAAGTGTAGATATGATAAAGCCCAATAGGCTCAGGAACCTGTACACCTGTTGATTGACGGTTGAGAAGCGGGACCAGAGAGAGAAAGCTCAACCCCCACAAACACAAATAGGTGAGTACACACACACA